>NW_009259100.1:917636-946403 GCF_000687185.1 Egretta garzetta
CGTACCCGCAGGTACAGCAGCCACCGGGGCAACATCACCACCACTGGGGCCGCTGGGCCAGCATTGGCCCCACCAGGCTGCCAAGAACAGGGCCAGCCCACAGCAGCCACAGGGCATATAGGAGCAATAAGAGAAAGAAATAGAGGCAGGGGCACAGGCCTGCCAGGTGGTGAATACAACAGACGTCCCAAAATTTAATTTTGAAAATCTCCGACTCGTCCTGCCGCTGGCTTTAAATGCCCGTGTGCAGGTGTCACATCTTTGTCCTCCAGCTCTCTCCCTGGTCATGTAATACACACACTTTTATTTGAAGGAAGCCCAAGTAGGTGAAACTCTATGGCCTTGACTTTTATTCTCAGCACCCCATGCAGGTTTTCTGAAAAGAACTGTTATAAAGATTTTTCAAAGAAATTGGGGTCACCCGCTGCAGTGAACTGAACATAATTGGGAAGTACTGCAGATATCCTCTGTTTGGAAATGCATTGCATGTGGATGATGGCTAGTTCAGTTTTGTATGAGTTTCTGGCTTCGCATGCTATTTTTAAGAGCTGTAAATGGAGCAGGTCCTGCCCCCCCGCCTCCTTCCACCCTCTCCTCCTACTCACTGATTTCTCATCTTAAATTAAATTGGGTACAAATACTGTAACAAATAATTTTCTCTCTACACTGTAAGAAGATAGGCATAGGCAGAAGTTCAGACACATACAGCATGTCGCATCTTCACAAGATAAGATCAGCAGCGCGGCTTTCAGTCACAGGGTTTGCCTTTAAAAATTGTAATCATCAGCTTAGCATGTTTATCATCCTCTAAGAGGGATACTCTTCCCACTGCCTACGAAGAGAGATGGCTGTGATAAAAGATCGCCTTTATGGTTTATCAGAACCTTTTAATTGCCCACAGCATGCGGCTCTTGAGGATCTAAACTGTGGCCCTTACAAGCATTTGCATTAAGAAAGCAAGCTGTCGCTATCATTTGAAAAGATGTTCTCAGAGCTGCATGGTAAAATGGATGCATCTCCTCCGGCTCAAGTTTAAAAGGGGAATAGAGAGGTTGCTGTCTTCCCCAGCTTCCTTTGCCCTCACAGGAGAGAGGATCTAGACAGCAAGTAAGTGCCCCTTCCCTGCTGGCTAGTGCTGGTTTCTGCAGTTTGCACTACTGAGGTTGAGGAGAGCAGCGCTGGGTACTTCGTTTATTTTGCCTGAATCAGGAGACCGAGAGCAGCACAAGCAGGCTCCCCTCCTCTCTCCACCACCCTTTCATGACTGCCAGCCCCAGACCTGTTCGCAGAAGCTGGCAGTTGCAACTTGCTGATTCAGCCCAAGCTCAAGATTTTTTAACTTGCTCCAGCTATTGACTGTTTTATAGAGTCAGATGCCAGCTGGAAATGGGATGCCCCAAAGCCCACAAGTAAATGTTCCCCTTGTGCTGTTTCGTACAGCAAAACGCACAGCGCAAAAGGTCCTTCTCTGAAGTGCAGAGAGTAGCTCAGGGTGTCTTTAGAGCAACTTGTTCAACACGCAGGTTGACATGATTGGGTATTACTGCTGTAAATCAGACCTTCCAAACAGCTGTCGTTTTTTTATAGCTCTTCCCTGAATTCTTGCTGTTTTATATCCTTCTGTCACCATTTCCCCACTTGGCCCAAGCAGTGAAGCAAAAGGTGCAGGGTCTTACTGTCTTTTTCACTCAGGAGGAGAACGTGATGAGGATACCAGATAACTTGTAGACAATTGTGTTCCTTCTCAAGAACAGGCAAAGTTTCCCTTTCTACCACCTCACAAGCAATTGAAAAACAGACACATGTTCCATTGTAGCCAGAATCAAATTTCCTTTCTGAAAGGACCTCCCAGGGCCTTTCCTTGGGCTAGACTTACCTCACAAGGTTGGATTGTGCTGGGACAATCGTCACTGTCTGCCTAGAGCATGTGTTTGTGCGTCACCTACACACTCCAGCTCAGTATGGTATTGAAACGAAAATCCATTGTTCCGACCAGTGGGGTTCCAATTGCACACATCTTTGCATTGAACAGGGAGGACTATTTCCTGGGGTTTGGAGGGGACCATTAATTCAGCCGTCTGCTTTCAGGAGCTCTAGAACTTTTGCAGCCAACCTGAAGGGCTATGATTTTTTCCCAACAGTTTGACTCAATCTGCAACATCCTTGGTACATCTACCCAAAGCCACGTGGCACAGGAACAGTAATCCCTGACTCTGCAATGTGACTCTTGCCATACTGCAGCCAGCTTGCAAGACACGCTCCTACCAGTTCTGTTGTCTACTCCGCTTCTTCTAAAATGTGGACTGATTCTAGGTAACAAGAAGATAATTCTGGATCTATCCCACTCATTTTCTGTTTTCCTGAGGAATAACTGGACAATTCAACACAAAAGACTCTTGCTGAAATCCCATGCCAATCCTTGCAGAAGTGTTCACAGTAAAAAGCTATTCCTTTGCTGCTTCTCACACATACCGTGTATGTACTCACCATCTATTTGCCCTTCAGTGGTTGGCATCTGTTACTATATCAGCCCAGCAAAATACAGGTGGAACTACAGTAGATGGTGGCATATCCCTAGAAGCTTAAGCTAACAGAAGTAACATTAAAGGCACCTTCTTTGGGAAAAGCAGATTTTTTGCTCAAGGAGTAGAATATGAAAATGTCCAGATACCAAATGTTATGAATCCAGCAATAACATAGGTCCCCTGATAATGACAATGCTTTGAATATTTTTTTTTTTATTTGAATAGATCTGCCTGCATTACCAATATCTACAGTGTTGCTTGGTAACTATTTTCTGATACCAGGAGATGGAAAAACACCTTTTAAAACCAATTTCCAATTCTCATACTAAGTTTTGCATGCTAGTGGTTTCAGTCTGTCCTCTATACTGCTGGCCAGCTACAGCAATATTCTTGGTAACGTTCTTACGTGGCGTGCACTTATTTTTTTACTTTCTTTCCTTGACTATATTAGAGAAGATGCCAAGTGAGTTTACAAGTAAATATTTTACACTCCCTCCTTAAAAATATGTTGATGTTGTAAAAAGAGTCAGTGAAATTGCAAAGTGAAAATGCAAGTGATCTCAGACCCCAGCTGCATATTTCAGGCTGAGTTTAATGATGTAAGCAGAAAGCAATTCTAAATTATCAGTGGACAGAAATAAAATTACCACATAAAGTAGAAAAACAAATGATATTAAAGTGTCGTGTGGAACAGAGGTGAATATGTTTAAATATTAGTCACACTTCCATGTATATATTTTGCTGGTGGTGCCGTGCCAGCATTCACTTATTTTCCAGAAGCTGTGTTGTGTGGTCATGAAGATAAAAGAATGTAATAATAATAATAGTAATAACAACAATAACAAATGTAATGTTGTTGATAGGATCATAATTCAGTAATGAATAAAATACCACAGTGCTCTACTAAATTACTCGCTAAAATTTAACTCAGACATTAAAAATGATAATTAAAAAGAGGAAGGAACAAACCCACACTGTGCTGTAGTTTTAAAAGTCTATCTGCTTATTTCCTCACATGTTGCAAATTTCTGTTACAAAGCCATTTCTTTCCAATTTTATGGGGATTAACAAGGTCATTCTGCCTTCTCTGCTAACATTGACAGCGCTACAGAAGGTGGCAGGATGCTTGCAAATGCCATGGTTTTGTTGATTTGTGGGTACTTGTATGACTAAAGAAATATAGCAGTTGTGTGAGACAGCCCCTAAAATCTCTTTCTGCTCTCTGACAATGCCAGATTGTGCAGGAAGCTGCCTAGGGAGACGTGTTCGAAAACGAAATTCCCACCTCCCCAAAAATATGCGCAGTGACTTTCTGAAACATGACTGCTTTTCACAACACGTACCCACTGTTTGTTCATTTGCTTTCTAAACGTTCTCTTTCAACTGAAGGCACGAAACTGGTGGTTCAGGACTGTAAGGGTAGAAGATCATCAGAAGAAAGTATATAGCATGTATTTAACACCTATCTGTAGTAGCACAATTTTAGTTGATAAGCGGGTGTTTACATCACTTCTATTCCATAGCTCTTACAAAACATGATAGAGCCATAAGATCCCTTTAGAACACCCTTTCACTGGCTTTGAAAGAACAGCAAAGTCTGCATGGTAGATGATGGAGAAGTTCTGATTCCCATAAAAGTCCACAGCCACTGAATGTAATTCCTACAAAAGTCCTTCTCGCATTACGGCCAGCCAGCCAATTTGGTAGAGCCTGGGAGTTTCAACAGTGGCAAGGTTGTAAAATGTAGAAATGGGCAACAACTGCAGTAAAAGCAGCTGTCTAAAACTTCCCATAGTTTGCCAGGTGAAAACTGTCTTTTCATGTTTAAAAAAAAAAAAAAAAGAAATGGAAGGTTTGTTTCGTAGCACTGGCCTTCGTATGTTCCCCAGGGCCCAACTGTCCCCTACGTGCTGCCTTCTTAGGGAGGCTGTGGAGCCTCCAGCACTGGAAGTCGTTGAAAACCAGGTCAGACAGAGCTGTCTGGAGCGACGTAGGCAGGTGAAGCTAAGCTTGCTGTTGGCCAAGGGAATGGCCCAGAGGTCAGCCACCTCAGGAGGTCTCACTCCCACCATTAAATTTCTAATATTATTAATAGCATCCAGTGATAATTGTACTAACAGACTTGTCCTTTTTCTGCAAGCACTGGCAGTACTTAAGGCAAGACCAGGTGTCTTTCGGAAGGAATGCTGTGCTTCGGGTATGCTGGCCTCCAAGAAGTGACATGTGGGTAGATTTTTGCTCCGTGCTACAGAAAATGTCAAGCCCCGTGGTTGCAATGATCCCCAACAATTCTAAATTCACAGAATATGTCACAGCATTTGTTTCTTCATTGTTTAACTACAGAGGTACTTAATATTGCCCAAACCCAGACATAATGGGGGGCCAAATTTTTCACTCCACCCCCCTCTAACCCAGAAATGCAGCTTCTGTGATCCTTCAGACTGCTGTGGTGATGGTTTATTCAGTCACATGGGAAATTACTGAGACAATAAGGGCAGGATGTGGTCTTCATGTTGCTCCCATCCCCAAATGCTCAAAAATGATGAACTCCGTGCCAACAGTGGTTGAGAAATTGTTGGTTCTCTGTTTTTGTGGGGTCACATCAACTGTTTTGTCAAAACCATGAAGTTCTCCTGAGATCATATGACTCCGTCTGGTGGAGCTTTTCAAATAGCAGTATCCTAGAGTGGGCAATGCTGCTGATAAATTAAAAGATAGATTCTCTTCTTGCTGCGGGGAAAAAGGTCACATTGTTGGGTGGTTCAGCGTTTCACAGATGTGATACACTAAGAACTCAAAACTCCTCCCAGGCTCTGGGAATTTAACATCTCAAGGCGTCGAGCCCATGCAGAACCAGAAATTACTGTTGCTGTTACTTTGGTGATCTTTTACAATTAGATGTTTTCCTCATGTGTTTTGATGCTTTTGATCACTAATATTGCACTGTTTATTTCTCTCCTTTTATTACTGTCAAGGCTAAAATAATATGTGGGGGAGAAATGCACTCAGAAAAGACAGATCCTAGTTTTATTCCCACGCCCACACTGCAAAATACAGCATACAATAAATCTGCAAGTGAATCTGGATTCGTGACTTATGTGGGCTATTAATATTTAATATATGCAGTACCTACTCTTTTGCAGGTTTGTCCATATCCTATTCTAATGTCCTGTAAACAGGCTCCAGATAATTTCTGACATCTCTGGAGCAGGAAACTGCTATGTATACAAAACTCAAACTGTGCTGAAGATGAGAAATGATGGCAGAAATAAGTGTTAGAGCCCTTTGATCCCCCCTTCCTCTCTGCAGCAGTAAATATATTCAGAAAGGCAGCACTGTAGATTTATAAATGTTAGCACTCTGAGTGAAGTCAAACTAATTTACTCTATAAACTTCTCTGACATTATGAAAACTTTACAAAGAGATCATTGCATGTGAAGTATTAAAATACTATAATTTTAACTTAAAAACCCCACTCACCAGACATTTAAGTGCCTTTCTGTATATCTTCTGTGTTTAGAAGTTTTAAGAATAAGTGGGAACACCATAAAGATGGCAAAATAAATTACGCCTCTTGGAGTTTAGGAATAACACCAACATAAAATAAGATGGCATGAATCCATTTTTCATAGATCCAGACTCAAGAGGTAGACCCAAGCAGCTAGGAAGAAGTGTAGAAGGGGCTCATTCAGAATGATTCGACAGTGACAAGGGAGCTAATGATGCCACTGGAAACGTCTAACATGGTTGCAGAGGGGTTGAGCATAGGTATCTTGTGGGGCGGGCTTTGCTCTCAGGTGATCAGCTAATGCGCCATTGCCGAGAG
The DNA here is from genome assembly GCF_000687185.1 of Egretta garzetta. Classification (NCBI taxonomy): domain Eukaryota; kingdom Metazoa; phylum Chordata; class Aves; order Pelecaniformes; family Ardeidae; genus Egretta; species Egretta garzetta. Next base: position 923,988 of record NW_009259100.1, read on the forward strand.
TGGCTGAATGGGGTGCATGGGCATTGTCAGCACTGGACCGGACCACTTTCAAGACAAATGGCTCAAAGCTGTAAGTTGCAGCACTTCGCCACACTGGCCCAGTCTGGAAGGCACGCACTCAGCACCGCTGCCCGCAGAGGCAGATCAGCCCACATGGTAGTGCAAACTCGCAGTTGCATTTTCAGACCTTTTTTCTCTGCTTATGCTCCATGCTGAGAGCTGGAACAAAGAAAAAAATCCCAAAAGAAGACAAAGCCTGGAGGCTGGATAAGTTCTTCATCACATCTAAGCAGATGAACATGTCTTGCCAAGGAAGAGCATAAATAACGGGTAGAGGAGTATTTTTCCTCCTGGTGTGAAGCGCTCTCTTAGCAGCAATTGTAGGTACCACTTTCATAGCATCTATAACAGGCTGGGAAAACCATGATGTGTTAATTAGTTTAGAACGGTGCTCTGCATCTCTTTGGCTGAAACAGGTCCTTAAGACCTTTGCTCCACTCCCTACTGCAATTTTCCATAGATTTTCAAATCCTGTCCTACTTTTTGGCTCTCACCTGAGCGTGTGCCTCAGTGGCTGTCTGTGACTCTGAGGTAAAGGTCATACATGACACCTATATTTTTCTAGCATTTGCTTGGGGGACCCGACCTCTCCTGGATACTGGTCAGATGATGGTTCCCACCACTTCCCGATCCTAAAAGAGGTAATCCAGTGCAATCCTAAACAGCAATGTATATCTGCTTTATACAGCTTACGAATGTGGTTATGCAAATTTCAGCACCCAAGTTAGACTGCTGAGAATAAGCTCAGATATTTTTCTTCACAGCACCATCTAGTGCTACTTACGCAAGCCACAATTTTCTTTGACCTTGCCTTCTCTCACATAAATACACAATCACATATACATTTTAAAACAAATACAGAATGAACCCAAGTCCTTTTCAAAAAAAGGACTTGAATAAATACTTGCTTTTCCCTGGGGAAATAACGAGAAAAAAAAATCACAGCAATAGATGTGCAGTGACTTATTGAACTCGAGAAACAACGCTGATGAAGATATTACAGGAACCTGAACAAAGCAGGATAAAATAAAGCAAAATAGCTGTTGGTTGTTTAAAACTACGTGTTTTCTCTGGACTAAAAAAGTGCCTGTGGTTAGGTGTGGGTTTGCTAAGATGGGCTCCCTTTGCCCCTAATATGCCTTGCCCACTTCTCCTAACCTCCGACAAAGCCTTTTGGTTGACATTGTTGAAACATGTTTAACTTCACTGAATAATGCATGCTGAAGATGAAGATTGTCTTTGCCAATAGCTCAACAACCACTACCAATTACAGTGTGAGTTCTTACATTAAACGTTCCCTGAGCCTTCATGATGGTCATTGCCACAAGAGCCAAAAACCCCACAGCCTCTTCCCCAAAACTTGATTTGTCCTTTTCTGTGGTTAAAGAAAAAAAAGGGGAAAAAAAAAAAACAACAACACAGAGGGAGAAGGGGAAAGAGGGAGAAGGGGAAAGGGACGGTAAACACAACCAAACAAGCAAAATGCTGCTTTGATTTTGGTTTTTTTTTTAAATCCTGATTACAAATAAATAATAAAACTTTACCAGTCATCCTGAAAATTGCCAACATATGGAGGAGGAAGCTATGACAGAAGCCAGAGGTTTGCCCAGGGATTTTTCACATGATCATCTTGTACTGTTGCAATAAATTTTTACACAGTCTTCTGGAGATCACAGTGGGAACCAACTGCCGTCAAGACAAAGCAGAGACACAGAGAGCTGTAGCAAATACCAGAACACTATATATTGATAGGATTTAGATGTATAAGCATTCCCCCTCCCCAGAATAACATCTAGTCTAGTCTCATATTCATTGATTGTAACGTTGTAATTTGACCTTGACAGCTTGTAAATTTTCAGGACACTATTCTTAAAAGCAATTCTGGCAGGTTATGCTTTCAAATCACTGGTTTCGTGGTTGGACTTTATAGGGAAAGGTGCATGTTTTAAATAGCTTTTGTGTAAAAATCCCATAGGGTATGCCAAAGGCAAACTAATGACCACTGGTGAAAGCACAAATGGAATTGGGTAATATATTGATACAAGCAGTAAACAGTATTCGATTTTAACAGCAACTAGTATAGAATAACATGTCTAATTTAATTTATGAACCTAATTTAAATGTTGTAGAGACTTGACACAGAAAAACTAGTTCCTGTCCTGTTCCTGTATTTTTATTTGCTGCCCATCAGAAAACGGGAAGGACATAATAGCGCTTGATGTTAATTTGTTCATCTGCTTATGCTGCTGGCATTTCTTGCCTGCTTGTGGCATTTTTGCAAGTAATTCTAGCTGTTCTTAATCCTGATTCAAAGAAACAATTGATTTTCTTGTTATGATTTATTATCATCGATCAGTCTGCGAATAACACATTTTTGCTTTTGGCACATTGTACAGCCACAGCTAAGGTTACCAACCTTTTTCCATTTCCTTCCATGGGGAAGAAGTAACTATGGCTCCAGATCTGCAAATGCTCTTTCTTTGCGAGCAGCTCTGCCCATGCAAGTAAATCCCAGTGAAGTCACTGGGATAATTCACGTGCATAAGGCTGTGCCGCCTGGGACAGTGACACCTGCATATAGCTCAGCTGGAAAGCCTCTTACTCTTCTTGTCTTCATGGCACACAGTTTTAGAGACCTCCAAATTGTTTATATTAATAACCATGAAAGCTGAAGGGTTGGAGCCTGCCTGAAATGTAGCTTTAGTATAATCTTGAGAGTCAGCAAAGGTTTTTCAGAATGAACAAACAAAAATCCCCCAGCTTTGTTTTGTGGGTGTTTGAATGCTGACTTGATGAAGTATACTGAAAGGAAAGAAAGAACCTTGCTGCTAAGTTCTTTGCACCAAATGAAATAAGCATTATTAGCTTCCAGCTCTGTCTCATTTTCGGGTCTCATAGGCCTGTCTTGTTTCACCAAATAACAATGATCATTATACTGTTGTAAAACATAGCTAAAAGGGAAAAATTTCACTCTGGAAACAACTGGAAGACAAAATGTACCATAAAACTTGTATATACACTCTAGAAGATACCATTTACTAACTAATAAGAAAAATATTTCTGACCTTCACAAGGAGAATTATATTTATGCTTTTTAATATTCCCTTGAATAGTGTGGCTTTCACTTGACTTTTGGTATCAAACTTTTGCAAGAACTCTCCATTCTGTATGAGAGCAGGCTTCCCCCCAGCCACTGAGGGTGAAATGGAGGAGGGGTTTGACCTTCTGTGATGCCCCCAAACAGGGGATTAGGCAGGTTTTCTACTTTTTAAAAGTGGCCCCTTCCTCCAGACGATTTGTTGGAATCAAGATGATGCTAATAAAGCAAGCAGCATTGGAGCACAATCTCTGTTGCATTATTGGTGTGAAACATTTTTCTTAATGGGGCTCTCAGTGCATGTTGCTGGATATCTGCAAAGCAAAGCACAGCAATGCATTGCAAAGCAATGCCACAGTGTTTCCAAGGCTTAGCAAAATTGCTTTTAAGAAGACATTTTCAGCAGAAGCTAGATTTGCTGAAATCAGAAATGGATGACCAACATCTTGATGACTGCTTGGCTTTAATGGTAGCAGGATCTGGCATGGCAACAGGAATTCTCCTGCAAGGGTTAATTTGCAGAATCAGAGCTTCCTGAACAATAACAACAACAAAATAGATTGGGGAAATGATTTTGTAGCTCGCCTGTTTTTGCTTTCCAAACTGTACTTAATAAGAAAAGAAAGATATCAGTTATTCCCATTCTAAAAATGGGAACTTGTGACATTAAGAGTCTTTTACCTTCACAAATTTACACTCCGTGAATGAGTATCCAACTAATGTTTCAAGACACTGTCTGAGACAACACTTAAAACCACAGGTATTGCAGGCTTAGTAGCAGTAAAAAGAAAAAAGTCCATTCTTTTTTTTATTTTTACTCTGAATCATCAATAGCTAAATAGCTGAAAGTAGAAAATCTTCATGTACGTGCAGAGAAAAAATAGATTTGCAGTGGAAACTTTTTTGGCAAGTATGAGCCTAACAGTATTTGAAGCAGATGAGATATTGATCCCTAAAATAAATAAATAAATACAAATGCCCAAACCTTTTAAACTTCAAGCATCTACAAAGTTAACCACCTCACCTTCAGAAAACTGATAAAAAAAGTCCCCTTTCTATAAAATTGCTGTGAAATAGGACTTCTCTTGCTTTTCTATTCTGAAGACAACAGCATGCCTGTATTTGCACGTGGCAAGAGGAAAAGTGCACAACCTCAAGAGTGAGAAACCTTGTGGTCCAGGCCAGTCCAATCCAATAAACAAATATGTTAAAAAAATTACAGCCAGTGTCCAGACTGGCTATTAAAATACCAACAACAGCAAAAAATCCCAGTCTTCCAGCAACAGACCTCATTCAGGTTTGGAGCTCCATCTTTTTCCTTGGGCTGTTCCTGGGAAGTGAATATTGTTCATTTGGTAGCATACACTTGACCAGAGCCACAAAGAGATGTCTTTAGACTAATAGCAGGTCTAAACAGCGCTGCACACTCCCAGCTCTCCAGGTTTGAATCTGCTTCAGTCCACAAGCCACATAAACACAGCTCTAAGCCCTAAGCCATGGTGCCTTGCCTTTCAGCCACACTTTTTATCTTACATCAAGTTCCGCATTCTTGGGGTGTGAGGCTCAAAAGAAGCTCTTACGTTCAGCTGCCCTGGCTCATGGCACCAGCATTTTTTTAACATTTTTTATTATTCCCCGGTAAGCTCCTACCATTCATGTGGTGGCTACCTTGTTTGTCTGCAATAATAGCCCTGCTTGCAGCTGAGCAGTGATTTGAAGTCAGGAAGAGCACTGATTGGAAACCCATGAGCTGACAGTCCTGTAGCCCATAGCTGGCCCCAGGTCTGCAAGAGAGAGTATCACTTCCTACCTCCCTCGAAGGGCTCAGCAAACTTCAAACATACCTGCAGAAATATCTCCAGACATGTGCAGTTTTCAGGTCTGAGTTGAGGGCTGGGATGAAAAAAAAAAAAAAAAGAGAGAGAGAAAGAGAAGAAAACTGCATGTAAAGTGCAGTAATCTGAGAGAGACATATTGGGCAGCCAAGTCAAAAGGATGAATTGATTCTCCCAAGTTTATTTCACTAAAAGGCTGCAGGAGTATTTCCGCTGCAACAACTGCAAGCACAGGGTGGGAGCATTGGCTCCTGTGAAGGCCTCTGCTGCCTGGCATTAGTGGTGCAATAGAATCATCGTCATAGAATCATTTCATTGGAAAAGACCTTTAAGATCATCAAGTCCAACCGTACCTGTCCACTACTAAACCAGGTCACTAAGCACCTTGTCCACCTGTCTTTTAAATACCTTCAGGGATGGGGACTCATAGCACTAAATGTTCAACATGGTTTTCCTGGAGGGGGTGGCTCCTGCTGCAGTCTCAGGTCTCAGCTGGTTTTCTGTAGCGTCAGGCAAAGCATCTCCTAACTCAGGAGTCACATATGCTGCCTGCCCAGCTCTCCCCAGGCTGGATTAGAAGTCTGGGTCCTGCTTGTTTGCTTTCTCATTTGTGAACATCAGGAGGCCCACACATTTTTCAAGCTTTCTTCTAAAATGGTCACAAATTTCCTCTTCAAAAAAATATTAATAAGTCCGAGAAAAATGTTGTCTTTACAAGTGGGTTGAATACAAGCACAAGGCATCACAAAACAGAAGATAAACTTTTAGGAGCTGGCTGCACTGGAACAAGATTTTCATATATATTTTGAATAAAATAGAGCATGTCACTAATTTATCTCCCAAGAGGGAAGCAGCTCACTTTTGGGTCATAAATTCTCCTTATAGCTTGACACTGAAAATGTTTATGGAAAGAAAACTTTGACTTATAATCAAGATTCACTGAATTGGGATTTTTTTTTTTTAATTTTGTGCCTGTGTGACAAAAGTAAGTTTGGAGCTGGTGAAATTAGTCTATCTGTGACACATAACTTTTATAGAGATTAGGCCATCCCGTTCATTTATTTAGTAAACCTGAACATAACATACAATAAAAGAGAAAGCAGTCTTATACCTTAAAAATGTAATTTCTTCTAAAATAGAAGCATAGCCCCAGCCTACACACAAGTACAAGATGTCACAGAAAGACAAGCAGTTATTCTGAAGAGGTATATCTCCATGTAAATGCAGTGCAGATTTTATGGGAAGACAAGAATAAATCAAATAAAATCCCTTTTAAAGCTAAACCACCACTGCATTCCAGCTGGAGAGAGGGGTGGGGGAGGAGTGCGGGAGAGAGTTAAAATCTGAACAACCTCTAAATCCTTCCTCGCAGTCTGCGCTCCACTCTTCCACCTCTTATGGGTATCTGGTATTGATTTCCCAGCCTTAATAGACCATTATGGATGAAGCACTGCTGCACTCTGACATGCTCATTGGTAGGAATGTGCAGTGGCTTGTGAACAGTCATTTGAAATTTTGCTACCAGATGGCTGCAGCTTTGCAAACCACCTGCCACAAGACTGAGCCGTTCTGGCGCGGGTTGGAGCAGGAGCAGCGACTGCTGCAGCTCCAGCTTCCCCTTCTGACTGCACCAAGAGCGAGAGGCTGCAGATAAAGATGGGAGGGGGCAGGACACGGAGCGGCATCTCCAGGAGGGACATATCTTGGAATGTCTGCTGTCTGTGCAACCAACTTATTACTGGACTTGGGGAGGGGGAAGGAAAAAAAAACCCCAAACAATCAAACAAAAAGTTACCAGCTAGCGAGTCCAGATGAAGTTACAGCGTGCCAATCCAATGACAGATATGCCAAAGCAGCATATGTCTCTTAAACCTAATTTATTAATAAAAAACCCTCTCAAGTACAAAAAGCAGTATAAAATCACCGACCTAAATTCTAAACGACTAAAATCACGACTAAATCCTCTAAATTTAGTGCATTCTTTACTGACCATATCTGTCTAACCTGTATTTGATTTGTCTTATCTGTGGAATAGACACAATAGATGAAATGGTTTATCTTGACATATAATTTATATTTCTCTATAGTAATCCAGGAGTAATCAAAACATATTACTTTCCACCACTTACTTCCCCCTTAAACCTCATGTTAGTGACTTTTGGATTTAGCTTATACAATGGAAGAGCAGTGTTTTGTCATATCCAGAGGCTTGTTTAAATTGTATATGATAAACATGTAAAAAATTAAATTTACATTTATAACCTTGGGTAAAATACCATTAATAAATGGGAGCTGAAAAGGTGCTACAGAGCCCTGTAGCTGTGGCTGAAACATCCAGAATTCACAATTACATGCTTAATGATCAGCAAAGTTAAGCAAGCGGCAAGGCACCTGATGAATCATGCGCTTAGGATATAAAAGCTTCCTTTTGACAGTTTTTTCCTTCAGCTTCAAAAACTGAAGTCTTTGTATCTCAGTTTATGAAATGTGGTATTCCCAGAAATACATTTTCCCCAAAAGAGAATTAAGCCAAGCAAGCCTTTCAGGTGTTCTTCTTCAACAATCTCTTCTGAAAAACTACAATTTTTCTGTCATCAACTCACCATGAAGTAACCTGGAATGTCAGCCTCAGGCTTAGTCTAGCCAGTAAGCCTCAGGGATAAGTTCATACTGAATTGTGAAAAATGAAATGGAAATGAAAAAGGAGAAATATCCACGCAAAACACATCAGAAGCCCCTCTACAGCATAGGAGTGCTACTGCGTGATAGGTTGTGATGCACAGTGAGTGGGCTGGTAAGGAGCATATGTATGTAGATTAAAATGTAGGTTATATGAAAGTACAACAGGTGATCCCAAACCTGCAGCAAGTAGTATCTTTTTTATTTTTTTACCTAAGCGCTAGAGGGATCTAAAAAAGGAAAAATCTGACACATCCAAGTTTGCTGAAGTTTCGTTTTCCTGAAGAGTTGAAGTCTACCTCCCTGGATGGTTACCTCCGCGTTGCTACAATGTATCAGAGTTTAATTAGTTGGTCACTCGACAGCACTACAACGCTGACTTGAAGGGCGGTTGCGTTTGAGACGCTGCTATGCAGCATTACAGCCACTAGATGTCACTCAATAGTCATCATAATTTCCAGCGTTGCCACAAACACAACACACTTAAAACCGGCAACAAATTCTATGCTGATTTGTTTTTTCTTCAGAGGTAGAACTATGTTCTTTCAAAAATTCGGATAGTCACTGTTTAAAGTTACGATGTGATGGCTGAAATGTTGTCATTATCACTTCAGAAATTGTAACTTTAAGCTGGTATGCTGATCCCGTTTAGAAGCCCCGGTTGCCATATGGAAGTTACATATTTCTTTAGTAAGTCTGGTTCTTTAAAAGAAAAAAAAAAGATCATTTGGAGGGTGATGGACTTGATGCTAATGGGTAATTGTGCCTCTGGCCATGAACACACTGTTAACATTTTGATCTGCATGACGCCTAATGACATTGATCTTCAGCAAAGTTGTTTTCTAGCTTACATGTTCGTGACCTCTGGGTTTTTGCCATTAACAGATTATATGAATCCACATCCCCCAAAACCCCATCCATTTACCAGGGTGGATGGAGTCTCTGTTACGCTGCTTGCAATGGTTTCTACCTGGAGGTTCTCTAGCTCCCACGTCCAGGCGTTTGGTCTCGCCTGGCTTTCAGGTCCTGTAATCACATCACAATGCAGCTGGCTTTTCTTGGGAAACTAAACAAAGACATTTTTCTCCAGCCTTCAAATTATTTTGTTGGCTTTTTCCATATTCCCTCTGGCTTCCAAACAGCCTTTTCAAAATACGGGTACTAAAACTGTTCCCAGCATTGTAACACTGGAAACAATGCATATGGGGAGAAAAGAGCTTCACACACCCACTGGTTTATATATTTTTCCTTCAAAAAGAGGCCTATAACATTTTTGTTGTATATTTGCTTCTTAAATTATTTCAGGGGTACCTTGCTGTCCCAGCTTCCACTAGATTTGTATTTTCCCTGATGTGACTGGAGTCCCTCCTGAATTTGTATGTTCAGCCCATATTGACAGTTCACTTATTGCCCCAAATCCCAAAGGAATCCTCTGTCTCTGAGGAAGCCATAAACCTTTACCATCTCTTACCCTGATCACCAGCAGCAGTGACATTTTCAAATATGTACGGCAAAGACATGTAACAAATTCTGCTCCATTCCCTATTCAGCCCTAGTGCTCAGAACAAGGAACCCTAAAAATAGTTATTTACTATTCTGTGCAAATTACTCCCTACGTGCAAATTAAACTTGCTATGTAATTTGCATAAAGAGCCTTTGTGAAAGGATGAGCTCACTGTCACTGCGGGATGGGCTGAAGCTCCGTAAGAAAACAACCCCTTGCAGCTTCTGAAGAAAACCTCCTCTCCTACATTTGATAAGACAGTCACAGGCAAACAACCCCTTCCCTGGGAAGCTGCACTTCAAGGGCAGATGCCATTGCTGTAGGTAGAGACACAGGCCACACCTAAAGGCCACAGCCAGGTGGGCTCCACCATGCCAGAACTCTTCAAGCACACAATGAATGATACTTCTGGGCCAATTTACCTCATCTTTTAGCAAAAGACGCTGGCTTACTCACAAACCTCAAAGCTGAGCTGAGCTTGGTTCATCGTAAAACTTGCAGTGGTTCTAAGACCCATGGTCTCTCTTTTGTTTCTTTCCCACAGCCTTAGAAGATAACATTTTAATCTCAAGAAATTTCTCTTTTCAAATGTATTTAGAAGCCTTGATGGATCTAGACCCATACAATGAGATAGAGTCTAAAAATTAAGAAATGCTCTGCATGATTTAAACAGGCACCCAAATTACCTGTTCCTTCTCAAACCCTTTCCAAAGCCCAAATAGATCTATAATTTTAATGTTTATATAATTTGTAATGACAATCCTGCTGAGGGAAAGGGGGCCATGCTTCTGTAGCAAATATACAAGCTTATTTTCTACCATTTGTCTAGTGCTGTGTTGGAGAAACATTTTTATGAGACCTGCTTCTAACCCCTGCTTTGCTATGTTCAGCTGTCGAAATGGGCCAAGAGAATGAAAGGTGTTTGTGTGATCTTGGTTTTAGACAACGTTATATTCTTGCATTGATCTAGGGCAAAGACTTTAGCCTCCTTAATCACATAGAGAACAATCATAGTATAATAATTTTCATAACTGATTATTATAAGGGCAGGACAAAAAAAAGAAAAGAAGAGGAAGCACCTAGAAGTTGCAGAATTAAATAAAATTTTCATTCTTTACCAGCCTCTGTAAATTCCCTTCTCTTTTGCCACTGGAGTTTTAATGAAGTTTAACAAAGCAGGCTGTTTGGCAAATCTATCCCAGAGTGTTAACAAAGGAAATAACAGGCCTTTTGATGGCAAAGAAAAACAGATGCTGAAGTGAGCTGGAATTATTGTTGCCACTGCTGTTTCTGTTGTAGCTTGATCCTCAAAGACAAAGCAAGCTTGCAAAGGGCAGAAAATAAAACGAACTGTGGAGATTAGAAAAATGCGGCTTCTGTTTCTGAGGCTGTCTCTCACTTGCCATCAGAGAGTGGCAAGTCCCCAGCACAAGGTCTTACCCGTCATGCTTAGATCTGACAAACCTCTACAAGTCAGGCTATTTAAAACCTTGCTGAAGCAGCCTTTGTGGATCACAGGCTCTCTACCATGCTACAAAACACCCCCAGCTACCAAAGCCCAGCTCTGGTAGGAAATAGGAAAAAACAGGACAAAAACAAAACCAAAAAACCCAAGGAGAAAGTGAGAGCAGGACTTCAGGTCTCATAGTCTGGCACTGACTAGGCTTTTGTTGAAGCCAGTGGAAATGGTGATGACACATGGGTGCCTTTCAACTTCCCAGTGCAACAAGGACATGGTTCAAGAGGAAGACGTTGTCCCCGGTGGTGCCATATTTCTGATGTAAGAGCTCACTGTCCTCTGGCACTCTCCAGCAGCACTGCTACTTTCTGGACATGAAGAAGGGATGATGGACAGAATAGCTTAAGCTTTCATTACTCTGGTTGCTATTTAAGTAAATGCCCAGCACACCAATGTTGCTCCACTAATTTTTATCTACGTGCCAGTTATTTACCCACCTTGGTATGACCACATTTGGTTAGCCCATTTTGACTGGACTAATTCACGTTCACATTTGTTGACTTTCAGCCCATAGGCTGAAATGAAGCATTTTTTGCTTTAGAAGGACTAGAGCAGTAGCTCCCAAGGAAATACCTCCAAAGGCCACATGATACAACTACTGGGAACTGCACATCATTTTAATCTAAACCTCAGGACTGCACTTGCTACCAAGTGAAGCTATTTACTCCTGTGGAATTTGGAAGGGAACAGGTGGGAGCTGCACTGCTCCACAGCTTTGTTTTTAAATGAAGCATATTTTAAGTCACCTGGAGACTCCTGGCGAAACAGAGGTTGTACAAACAAGTACAGAAATGGTTTCTCCTCCAGAGAGTTGATATGGTACAGAAGTAGGCACACAGTCAAGAAGCGCAAGGAAAAACAATCCAAGTTGCCCAAGGTCAATGAGCCGTTTGATAGATTTATGACTTCCGCTTCAATGCTTTATCCATCCCATACCAATAGGAAATGAGTATTGAGGGCAATCTTACCGCTCTTTGAAATAATGGAGATTTGCCTTTCTAGTAGTTAATTCAATGCAGAATCTATTTTCTGAACAGCAGTAGATGTGTCATCTGGCTTACCTGGCTGATGTATTTGATCAGATACATACATTGTCCTAAGAAAGACATAGTACACATCTCAGCATGACAGGGGAAATTACTGCACTTATAAGAAAAGTAGGCGTATAGCAAGGAAAGAGTAAAAAACAATGACTTCACTTTACTGTAATTCCTTTGTCACTAATGTGCAAGGTTGGGAAGAACAGTCGATGATGTGAAAGTCAGCATGCAAAAATAATTATCGAATGAGTCCAAGTCTGGGATGAAGGAAATAACTGAGTGAAAACTCTTTCCAGTGAAGCAGCTGTTAATTGTGCTCATCAGTCCAGTGAGTGTAGAGGTAAATGAGAAGAACTCCTGACCGACTGCTCCTCAGAGAATTATTTTCTTCCATTCTCATTCATGGTGCCAATTCTGGGTGCCTGCACTGAAATGGCATGCTTATTGCAGGCTCTGAGCCATTAATACTATTGCTACTTTTTGGACCTGCATAAGCTTTTCAACACTTCTTCTCCACAGGGTTTGTGATAAAGGAAAAAAAAATCCAGCACAAAGACATTAGCACCCTCTCTCTTGACAGTAATGCCTCACGCCTTCCCTGAAAGCACAGAGAGCGCTCCAGGGGCTGAGACCAACACAGCTCAGAGCCTCTGGGCTTGTGCTGAAGGAAATAACTCAGCCTCCTACTCTCGCCTGTCTCCGTTCAAAGTGGAGACAGTGCAGAAGAGACAGCTAGCTTAAGAAGTGTTCCAAGGGAGCTACGTTTTGTGGTAAACCCCATTCCCTGGAGGCAATTATCCTTTTCTTAAAAAAAAAAAAAAAAAAATCCCCCTCAGCAATATTCCTGTGTTTCTGTAGTGTTGTTCCTTTGCAAAGGTTTTTGTTCTTTCTTTTTCTTTTTTTCCCCCCCTATTCTTTTTTATTTCTCATTAATCTTCCTGGAACAAGGACTTTATAATCTTTTCCTAATAATATAAATATTGGCCTTGTTTCCTTTATAAACAGATATGAAGACATTCGAAGCGAGAATAAGAGAATCTGAAACCAAGCTATGTCTTCAGTGATTGCCAGAAGGCTTCCCTCAAGGCAAGGCTCAGCTACCATCGCCAGGGGACCCTGAAAGCTCACCTGAATTCAACCAGGATGCTCCCTGCACAGCATGTGAGACCCGTACATCCCAACTCTCCCGACCAGGTACAAACAGCCAGCACACTCGAGCAAGCTATCCACAGGCACCCTGTATGCTCTCCAAGGAGCCCAAAGGGGGACGGCACCGCACAAAATACTTGCAGATGCAGTTGCTCAGGATACCTTTTTTCCGCACCACACTCCCCATCTCCAGAGCAGCGTGGCACAGCCACTCTGTGTGAAATAAGTATTTGAGAATGGAAAGTATCTCAGACCAGAGGGACAGCTTAAACTGTGCTTAGCTTCGGAAGCTATTGCTAATCTTAAAGGCTACACAAGCAAAGCATCAAATTTCCATTTGTTTTCACTGAAGTCAAAGAGAAAAGAAATCACAAGGCTTTTAAAAGCTTTACCTAAGAGAAAGGGAGTCATCCTCTAAATAAACTCAAAGCCCTACAACAGCTACATGAAAGGGTGTTCTGAAAACCTGAATGGTCTTCTTAAGAACTGAAAATTGATTATAAAGGAGATCCTGTCAAAAGGACAAATGTATTAAAGGTAAGGTTTTATTTTGAAAGGCAACAGGTTGGAGACTACAAAGACAAAGGAGCTTTTAAGGAGCACCGGGAAACTTTTATACCACTGAGCTTTGTACAAGGGCAACAGAGATTCACACAGTAGGGTGCACTTGATGCAGATAGTTTTAAACTTCAGATCTACCCTTGCCATTCTGTGATTCTGTGATCTGCAGATGATTTCATTAGTTGCTCACTGAGCAAGGTATACAGTAGATTTTAAAAGGCTATCTGTACTAGAACTACAAAAGAAAATCTCTCCCTTAATGCTTCTTTTGGTTATAGAATCATAGAATAGTTTGGGTTGGAAGGGACCTTTAAAGGCCATCTAGTCCCACCCCCCTGCAATGAGCAGGGATGTGGTTAGGCAAATGTGTATCTTTTCCGTACTCTGCGTATCTGTGGCAATAAGTGGTAAGGGTAATTAAGTAGTAGTTAGGAATCTGCTGAGTGCTGCATGTCCTTAATGTGCTTTAAGGAAATTCTAGCATTACAGATGCATGGCATTCCTATTACTTGATAATTGCATTTTAAAGTTTGGCATTTTAATTATGCTAATATGCATGAGAGCATATTTTAAATTTAGTACCTTATTTTACGTACCAAGTGCTGTAAGTCCTTGCCCCTAGATTAGTAAAATTTCATGGAAATCTGGACTATAATATCCCATCACTTTATCCTCATATTCTAATTAAATGCTAACATTGTTTAAATGAGTTAAATCGAGTATGTTGCGTTTGTGTGTGTTTTGCCAATTCAAAACAAATTTAAATTAAGAGCCTTTATGAGAGTTTCATGCTCCTTCTGGCATGTTGCATTATTATATCATAATAGATGTAATTTAGAAGATTATGTCACTCCCTAATTCATTCTCCCAGTTGTTTAGGAGACAAGTTTGGGCTCATCAATTCGGGTTGAATATTTTGTCGCCTGTCTTAACTGTGTAAGTAACAAAGCAACTCTTAGTGAGTCACTTCTGAAATTTGAACATGGATAACTGCAGGATGCCATGGAGGGGCCTGTGTTTTTAAAAGCAACTGGTGATCCAAATACCAATTCAATTTTTGAAACACATGCCTTAAGATACATGTAAACAAGCCGCATTTTTGGAATAGAGGTTCTTCACATTTTCTAGAAAATCACAGTTCTCTTAGGTGTCTCAAGTCTGGCAGAAAAAAAAATCGTTATTATTATTATTATTTATATATTATACTGTAATATATTATATATTATATTAATAATTATATCTTAAATATAACAAAAATAATAATGTTTTGAAAGCTTAGGCTAAGAAGTAATTAGAACAGAAATTCTCAGAACTGATTATCCTTCTTAAAATGGCTTTATATTATACTGTAATATATTATATATTATATTAATAATTATATCTTAAATATAACAAAAATAATAATGTTTTGAAAGCTTAGGCTAAGAAGTAATTAGAACAGAAATTCTCAGAACTGATTATCCTTCTTAAAATGGCTTACCTACTTACAGCACTGGCTCTAGGCTGTACTCTACTATCTATGTTTAAAGTCTGCCTATAACCTACAGCCAAAAAAATAAATAGGGACAATCAGTTGCATCCTCTCTATTTTAATTTTGTAATTGCATCAGAACAGCTGAATGAAAGTGCATTAAACACTGTTTGGCTACAAGACTATGGCAACACTCTGGTGACTCAGGAACCTTCAAAGGAGAGAGAGAGAGTGCAAGAGAAGGGGAACTCACTCTCCAGTGCTACTGTGAAAAAAGCAAAATACTATAAGGCAAAATACTATAAACCTGAAATAGTTTTAATAACACCAAACAAATGGATTAGGCCATCAGACCAGGAAGGAATTGAGATAAATTAAATGAAAGTACAAGGGAAAAGTGACTAGAAAGGGAAGACAGTGAAAACCAGAAAATGTTCTGAATTGCAAAAATAGCATCCATCAAAGTGACAAACAAAATGGAATATGATAAAAAGGAGAAGAAAAAATATAGTAAAGCTATCCTAAGCTGAAGTAGGTTTTGAAGTTTCAGGTACATTTTTAAAAACTGATCATCAGCTCTCAAGACCATTTAGCATCTGAAAGACTGTACTGTACATGAGATTCTATTAGGAAGATTAAGAGATCATGTTGTTGCTTAAAACAGTTTGTATTTGTTTACCTCTAACTTTTGTTTCTCCAAACTTTTACTGTTGCTTTTGTTTCATTAATGTCGTGGTTTAGCCCCGGCCAGCAGCTAAGCACCACCCAGCCACTCACTCACTCACCCCCAGTGGAATGGAGGAGAGAATCAGAAGAGTAAAGGTAAAGAAAACTCGTGGGTTGAGACAGAGAGAGTTTAACAGGGAAAGCAGAAGCCATGCATGCAAGCAAAGCAACACAAGGGATTCATTCCCTGCTTCCCATGGGCAGGCAGGTGTTCTAGCCATCTCCAGGAAAGCAGGGCTCCATCACACCTAACAGTGACTTGGGAAGAAAAACTCCAAACATCCCCCACTTCCTCTTTCTTCCCCCAGCTTTTATGTGCTGAGCTCATGCTCATATGATGTGGGATAGCCCTTGGGTCAGCTGTCCTGGCTGTGGCCCCTCCCAGCTTCTTGTGCATGCCCAGCCTGCTTGCTGGTGTGAGAAGCAGAAAAGGCCTTGCCTCTGTGCCAAGCCCTGATCATCAGTAATGAAAACATCCCTGTGTTAACAACATTGTTTCCAACACAAATCCAAGTCACAGACCAGTACCAGCTACTGTGAAGAAAATTACCTCTACTCCAGCCAAAACCAGCACAACTGATAACATTATTTAGCAATAGGGAAACGGTGAAAAGAGGTAAAACTAAGAGGATGCACTACCAGCAGGTAGACTTGAGATGAATGTGCAGTCCAGCACAGCCATAGCTTCCAGTCCCACACATATCTTACAAGGTGGGAAAGTGTTGCTGTGGGGACTGATGTCCTTGGTTTTGGGGAAGAGGGAGACAGCAAAGGATAGAAAAGGAGAAGCCAGCAGAGAGACACCTGATGGCTATGAGTAAATCAAAGCAAAGTCCCTAAGGGGAGATGCTGGCATGTATACAAATAGGCTAGAAAACACCTGCTTCGTGAATAAGCTTGAAAGGTATCACACCTGATAACCCACTGTGCTTCCTCTCCAGTAATCAAAAGGCAATCACTATGCTCCCGGCATGATTAGGATTATTTTTAAATTCTATTTGCAATTGCTTGTCTACAAGAGGAGTGTTTAAGCAAATTAAGGCAAATCAGCTGCTGGCATCAAGTCAATGTCTGCATTCCACTATCATCTCTTAATTTCTGATCATTTTTACTGACACAACCCATCTTACAGGAATTAGAGAAACCAAAGGAGAAACCTGAAAATTTAAAAATGTCCAGTACTATGACACTTTTAATTTCCACTTGCACAGGATCTCAGCCATGCCTTACTCAGGAATTAGCCTTCTGCTCAGCAAAAGAGTGGAAAAGAGGAACCTGTAGCCCCCCCCAAACCTGAAAAAGTAGAGGAACAACAATTTCTGAGCCAGTTTCTTGGTTTTTAAAAGTATCTGACTCAAAGTGTTACAATTGTTACAAGTTTACCTTTGTGTTTATGGCATATTTCCTGTTCTCCACCCTGCCAAAAATCTCCAGTGCCTCCAAGCAGCTTCCTCCTGCTATCTCAGCATGTAATAGTGGTAGGGAGAATGCAGAACCAGGAATGACTCTGCATCTCAATTGCAGAATTTCTCACCAAAAACCTTAAGGAGAAGAACTGAGAATAGGAACATTCAGGAGCATAAAGTCACATTACTTTTCCTCACCACAATGAAGAAACTGCAACCAAAGTTGCAATGCCTTTATAGAGAAAGAGCCAAGCTTTGCCTTCCACCTGACAACCCGGTAAACCAGGGGATGGTCTTCCTAGCACAGCACAGAGCCATTCACCTCCTGCCTGCTCTGAACAAGTTGATACCAGCATCAAGTAGATACCAGCATTTCAAGATTTCCTGAAAGAGGCGTCAGACCTGCTCCCATTATAGCAAATCAGTCTGGACAGTCAAGAGAGACTTGCACTATCTGGAATCGAAAACAATTAATCCTGGTGACCAGTTTTTACCTGTTAGCCTTTTCCCACTAGACAACAGCCAGTTCAAACTCAGACCATACTATGTGCTTGTGAAGTACATTGCGTATACTCATATTATTAATGCACGCCAAGCAGGGACAAAGTGGAACAAATTAAAATTCCCAAAGCACACTCAATTCTAGCATTTCCTAGTTTTTTAATATTTGGCAAACATCTTTAACCAGTATGCAATAGTAAATGTTACAAATGGTATGTTAGAAAAATACTTGCGTCCTAAGCTCCTGGGAGAATGCAGTCTGGACTGCACTGATGGCTGCCGTTTGTGCAGGGGGTCTAAGCCCTCAGTTGCTTTTGGGATCACTTTATCCCTGCAGATACAAAAAGTGTGCTTCTGCACATTAATGAAGGCAAGAGGTGCACGACTTGTCGCATGGCCCTGCTGGGGCTAGAAAAAACCTTCTGTGCTTTCCTTCTCTTACACAGCCACACCAGGGCCAGCTGTACTGTGGCCTTCTGTGAGTCAGCTTGAAATTGCATTCTATTTCAGACTCCATAAGCAGTGAAACTGTCTAGTTTTCTATGTCTGTGCATACCAACATTCATGCACCTTGCCTAATGCAGCTATTAAATTAAAAGATCCTACTGGTTCTAATTGGTCTTCCTGAGTCAAAGTGTTTTATCCATTCCACTTTAGGTAAAGCTCCATAGAGAGTCTATTTATAAATGCTGTCAACACGTGGTTAATGCTTTTGACCTTTGATGGTAAGCGATTCTAATGGTTGTATAACGCAGCAGCAACATTTTTTGTTACCATTCTGGATGTTCTTGTTTGGGAACAGTGTGATGGCCTCTATTTCCCTTTTTCTCTCTCTATTTTTTGAAGTCTGCCAAATAAAAGGAATTATTTGCTTAGAGTGCAGACCAACTGAGCTTTGCAGCAGCTCACGACCAATAATCCACAGAACAGTGTGCATATCAGCTTCTGAGAAAGATATTGACATCCACCCCATCAAAATGCGTGGTCCTTGTGCCAAGCTTTTTACCATATCAGAGCCAAAATGAACATGAGGAGAGGAGGTACCTGCACTTGTGTTCATAGGATGAAGTATCTGCAGTTGCATCTTCCTCATAGGAATGATGCAATTACCTCCTGAATTCTGAGTCAGCCAAGGGCAAATTAAGGAGGGCCAACTTAAAATACTTAAATTAAGTGGTTGCTTAAATTATAAAGGAGGACTGGGTCTACTTTAAAGAAATGGTAACTTTGAAAAAGTTATGAAATTTTTCCTTTGTGTTTTCATCAACCCTTGTATTTATTTAAATTCACTGCTTTGGAGGTGTCCCACAACTCTACCCTAGCTATGTTTACTTAATGTGTGATGAAAAGACTGGTGCATACATGATCCCAAAGTGATAGGAAGTAATGGTGACAGTTCCTAATTCTGACTGCTTGGAGACGCTTACTTAAATGACAGCTATTGCTGTTATGGGAGGTGTTTGTCTTCAAGCACTTACCCTCACAGGTCAGCTGCATGCTTCCACCCAGACAATTCCTAGGTAGCTATCTATGGGGAGGCTACTTGAGCCATAGGGTCAGCATCTCCAGACAAATGGAGATACTGTATCACCTGTATTTGTGTACAGCTGAGTTCCGTGTTCCCCAGGTTTTTTTCCAGTAAACAGTAAGACAGAGGAAGCTAGCTAATGTTGACCCCCCTACACTTCCTAATCCAGACATTGGATCAGGAGCAAGGGAGTACAGGGCTGGTAAACAGCAGATACTGCAGGTGAGGGCGAAGGAGACTCATGGGGCATGATGCTGGATCTTTAGTATGTATCTGGGTAGAGGAAGCCTTGGACCATAGAGGTGAAGAGTTTGGCTTGATAAAGTCATAGAATTTAAATCCCCCTCAGGTAGGTAAGCGCAGGGGGGATGTGCTGCAGGAGAGCTGGGGACAAGGGGATAGAGGGATTCCTCCTCATACATTTGTAGACAGTACAGCACAGAGCAATTGCCTTCTGTGCCCTCTGCAGTAACAAGGAATCTGAGTTCCTGGTCTCCTACTTTCCTGAACTGCTGGTTTAAGATTTTTCTGATTTAGCTGTACAGGAATTAGATTTAAACCTTTGGTTTGTGATGCAGGAGAGGGAGTCAGTGATCGAAGAAATATTGGCAATGTTCCTTCATCCATTTTTGAGCTGTTGGAGTGAAACAGGATACGCCCCCCTAATTGTTGAGTTGTCAGCAAAGAAACAGGATTCCCAGCATGCATTCAGGTCTGGGAAAAAGCCAGAGCCAGTAGTACCATGCCAACCCAATGTCATCACTTTACTGGCAATCTGCCACAACAGAAACTGCACAGTTGAAAACCATTTGGTTACACCAGTGGCTCAGATTTTTCTTGCTGGAAGGATGCTCATCTCTGATATTGAACCTTAAGAAAAGCATAACAACTCTAACCCTAGTATTTTTCTGACAGGAGGATGGGGAGGAAATAAAGAAATGTTCCTCTATATAATCTCGATATCCCTCCCAGACAGCTGCTGGGATCCTAGAGAGGAGAGCAAGAGAATACCATCATATGTACACTTCAGAGACAAGTGAACCAAAGCATGAAGAAGGTAAGGACTACATCCCAGAGAAGCACTGAAAAGGCCGCTTATGCCAAGCAATTCAAATGTGAAAGCCATATTTGTAGTTTAAATGCTCAAGGACCTAGGATACTATAAACATCTTCCTACATTGGTGGAGTCATGCAGCCATCTTATCTCCTAGTTAGGGAATGCTGTCTGATGGGCACGCTTTACTTCTAGCTGTGTCAATATCAGTGTTTCAGTCCAGGCCAGGAATGACCTTTGAAATGATCCCCACTTACGATATTTTAGCTCACGTTATAGACTGGTCACAGCACGTGTGCATGCACACACATGCGATGGCTTTCAGGTGAAACTGTCCCAAAAGATGAGGACCAGGCATGCAACTGATGCTCTCCAGCTGCTAATTAGCTCTCTGCACACAGGCCCAGACTAGTGCTAGTCCAGCAGAAAACCCCTCAAACACCTGCTGTATGACTGCTGGCTCCTCTGCACCAACTGTTTTGCTCTGCAAATCTACTCCTCTTGGGCTACAACTTGCTGAGAGCCCCTAACACACAACTACACGGCAGCTACAGGCATCTCCCTGATAAAAACAAATGTTCAGAAGTGCTGGAGGCCGCACCTCTTGCAATCCTGAGTTCTCTGTCATCCTCAGGCTGAGGTGGACTCGCAGCCATGTCAGCTGCCTCCCTAGAGAAAGGCTTAGCCACAAGCCCTCCTGAAGGGTAGCCAGGAGTATTATGTGGTAGCCAAGCAGTAAAGGCACTTCCCTGAGGAGAGGCTCTGCTCTCTGCCTGGAGGTAACTTCATATGCGTCACGCAGCAGGAGATATGAACCTCCTTGGCATTAGAAACCAAAGCCCAGGATTCCCCACCTGCCTGGGATGCTGTTTAGGTCAATGCATCCTGGGACTGCAATGAAAAATACATCTATAAGCAGATATTGCACAAGGGCCATGTTTCCTGAAGTCACAAACTACTCAGTTGGACTCTCCTGCATCTCCTGTGGGCTGTCTGAAGCATGTCCCCTACTTAGCTTCGGGGGCATGTATGGGGCCATGCACTGCGCAGGGCAGCTTCAGCACCCAGCTGAAGTTTATGAATTCCACTGCTGGAAGCAGCTGCCTAACGTGTAAGTGTAGCAATGCTCAGCACAACTGCTCTCACACTCACCAGTGGATCTGGGCCAATGTGTCAGGTCTGGGGCAGAGCCAAAACTAGGAGTGGAACTTTTGCATATTTTGACTACCTAAATTATATTCTCAGATACCGAAGTCACAGACCAAGGCGAGCACAATAGACACACGCTACCTCCCTTCCAATGGCAGAAAAAAAAAAAAAAAAAAAAAAATTTTTAAAAATTTTTAAGAAGTCAGACCGCAATTTGTGTGTTCTTGCTGTTTATTGCCACCACAGTGACAGCTTTTAATTCTGTGCTAATTTGAGTCAATAAGAGATTGCCTATGCTGGCAAAGGAGTACAGATTGTGATAGTTATTCTTGACACACTGCTTGCAATATATAGCCTCCAAGGACACCTCTATCCAATGTCTTTTAACCTTCTTCACTTGTGAATTATGGGCTAGGAATTTCATTACATGTTCATCTGTAAGGTTGCATACGGCAGAGTGACTTACTCCACACGCCTCAGTAATGGGACTGTGAGAGTAATTAGGGTAATGTGTTAATGTATGGCCCTTGGAGGACTTGTCTGACAAAAAAAAATTAAGGGGGGGGGGGAAGAGAGAGTCATGGAAAAAGGAGCAACTGACAGCATTTCTTCACACCACCAGCCAGACAACATCTGTTCAAATTAGACTTTGTGAATTTGATACTATCTGAACAGCAGATCTGGTCCAAAAAGCCACCAATAACTCTTTTTCCCTCCTTCTCCCTTTTCTACAGAAATAATCAGCTCTAAAACAGATTCCTTGGAACAGGATATGTGCAAATGGACTTTTTAATGCCAAACAGAGCTTTATTAACATCAGTAAAATCAACATGGGTATGAGGGATTGCTCATTAAAAGGTGGAATCTTCATATTCTGCTCTTCCAAGAACTAAGATATTTTAAAGACAAACATATTTCTCATTCATCTTTTCTCCCTGGTGACAAGTTGCTGTTGGACACCTTATTTAATAGCTTCACAGACACTCCCTGCAAAGAAGAGTGAGAAAATTTATCTCATCTGAAAATGGATATTCTTTGAGTGGGAAAATCCACAGATCTAGTTCATTTGGCATGAGGATTACCATTCTGAGACAAGCTTAAACTGTCACATCCATCCAAATATATTTTTTTTTGGGG
>NW_009259100.1:946580-977649 GCF_000687185.1 Egretta garzetta
AACTTTAACTTTTCCCTTCCATCAAAAAATTTTTTTTTTGGGGGGGGGGGGGGGCAGAATGTTTAGAAATAGAAGAAAGGGAAGGAGTACGCTATAGTATAAGCCTCCTTAAGAACTGTAATTCTTCTGCTGGGTGTATTGGATCTACGGAGCTGGCTACTAAAAGAAAGGAAATTTAAAGCAAGAAAAGTCTCACAGAACCCACCCCTGTAGTGCCCCTCCCCCCAAAACCTTGCTACACAACCCCAATGCAGCTATATTTCATTTTGCTACTTGAATTCACAAAATGCAACTTTCAATGTCTCATTCAGAAGAATTCCCACAGACAATACTGTGAAATCTTATGCATGAGTATTTGAATCAGAGACGCTGGCACATTTATCTAACCGCTGTATAACGCACAGTGTTCATAGCCATACAAGAATAGAAGTACAGTCATACCAGGCCAGATCAAAGATCCCTCCGCTCAACATGCAGTTTCTGATAGCAACAAGTAGGGGATACCTGCAGATAACATACAGAGTAACTCTTCCCCTGAATTGTCTTTAGAAAATCATCAAACTAAGGGCAGTCGAAATAATTCATTAACTTCATCAGATGCTGCTAATAACAAAATCAAAATAAGCTGCGATCCAGCCATTTGCATTCCTCAAGCAGAAAAATAAGAGCCAAAATTGGTCATTACTCATCCTAAACTATTTGGTCACATTTAAAACTATTTCAACAGATGAAATTATTTACAGATGTTATTCTTTAGCTAATAATTACACTTCACACAATGTAAATTATTTGCTTAATGTTTAGCTACAAGTTAGAAAACTTCTGTGACACCTGTAATCTTAGATCAACTTTTAAAGACAGGGACAGATACTTTCAACAGCTTTAACAGGAATCATTTTCCCTTCTAGGCTGATCCAGAACAGCAAATCAATACCACAAAGGTTATGTTATGCCTCCTTTTGCTGCAGAACAGCAAGCTGTTGATGACTTGTTTTTTGTAAATGGCTCATTATATTAGTAAAGAAGTCGCACATTGTGTGTCTCTGAAATCACTATGCCTTTAGGATTGTTCTCCCTTAATGAAGTGTAGTGGCTCTTGAATATATAGTGGTTACAAGAAAGTTTGCTTTATGGAAAAAAATCTGAAAATTTACACATGATTTCATATACATGGCATCTTTGTCATGTTAGGATCGAAAATACTCCCCCACAGCTACCGATGAGAGTTCTCAGCTTTTTTAATGCCGTTCAGTTATTCACTTTTTATGCTAAGTAAGGAATGTCATCTAACAATAAAATTAAGCTGCTTACAGGAAATGTGCAATAATCCATCCTCACTCGAGATAGCTAATGAAAACTGGGATTCATCAAATTCTGCTGATAAAAGAGACTAACTGCATCCAGAACACATTTATCTAACGTTCTGGCAGCAGATAAATATACAGACTCTCTTTTAATTAGAAAATCTGTCTCTCTCCCCATTTGATTCTTCGAGGCATAAGCATGAATAAAATGAGGCTGCACGCTGCATGGACTGACTTACAAGTTCACTAAACAGAAAGGATGCTTCCGAGATCATTTTAGTTGGCAATCAAGGCATCTGTGCTACAGCCCATCCAAATGGGGGATCCTTAGCCAAGCTCACACTTAAAAGGACAAAGCAATCCCACCTCTCACTCTGCTGGTCACTATACAAGCAATGCCCCAGAAAGAGAGGCAGGTCCTTTAGGGGGATTTCAGAAATGTGGACATAAAGTCAACCTGCTGCAAAAGGAGGTGGCATCAGAGAGCACGACAACTGCGCTATGGGTGAAAGGCTTGCAAGGGAGCAGTAGAGAAATCATCTGGGAACGCACAGAGGAGGGGAAAACCTCCCTGCTACCATGGCCTGCGGTGGGGTCAGCGATTGAAGAGACACTAGCATTTGGATCATCCCATAGCCAAAAAATGAAGCACAGGAACTGTGCAGAGGCACCTGGCTACTTAAGCTGCGGCTGCTAAGGGGGGCGGTGTTGCTGCCCCTCCACTTCTGCCCACGACATTGCTTTCTCTGGCAATCAAGGAGAAATAGAGGAGTTGGCTCTAAGTGGCTCTTACCCTCTGGCTCTTCTCTCCCTGTTCCTGCTTCTCTGTGTTTGTCTATCCTTCCCTCCCTCTTCTGCTCCTGCAAGTTTTATTTCTTGGCTCTATCCATAATACAATATTTTTCATTAGATGGTACTGAAAAGGCAGGATATTTGTATTGCTCAGGCTCAGGTGGGGAAGAAAGAATAAATGAAGCTGGAGGCTGTGTGCTCAACAACTTGATAATTTCTATTATAGATCTTATTGTTAGGAGCAATAAAGAGAAACTCTTAATGAAAAAAAAACAAAAATAAAGGAAGTTGGAGGCATATTACACTTCAAATTTGCAGCAAGTAGACTAGGAAAAAGAAATACTTAAGCAAAAGATGAAAAAAAAAAACAAAACAGGGTTTTGCTCTTCTGCCATCCATGACAAATCAAGCCCCACTCTTTTTTATGCTTACAGACCCTAGAAAAAACACACTTCTATTAAAAGATAAGTCATTCTACAAAAAGCATTGACCAGATGACCACCAGAGCACTGGCAGAGGCCACAGTGGCAAGCCAGGCCAGGCCAGGGCTGGTCACCAGGGTCAACCACAGCCCCACCATACCTCGGCACCACCGCCAGCCCCGGGCCCAGCCAGGATGGCAGCCCCTTGGGCCGGGACAGAGCCATCCAGGGGTCCATCTTAAAAGCAGTTAACCTCTTCTTGCAACCTCCTCCCACTCCTGTGAATGTGCTTTGGTTTTCATGGTGCCCAACTGGAAGAACCATGGAGCAGGTCTTTCCTAGAGACCTGCTTCATCCGCAGACAGAAAGAGCGGGCAGCCCTCACAGCTGCAGCCGCCGGGGGAGAACAGCCGTGGGCCCAGTGGCTGAAGAGCAGCCGTCTGGATCACGGCATTTCAGCACACACCATGCTAGACCAGCATTTCAAAGTCAAATCTAACTCATTTTACTGCCTCTCATTCAAGACTGCTCTTTTTATTTCCCTCATAAACATCCACAGGAGGCAGATGTTCATAGCTAGGTTTTGAAGCTGCCTTTGCCAGTCTTCTGCCAGGACGAAGGCTGTTGCTTCAGCACAGCTGGGGAGGGCAGGGAGATGAACCTGACAGCAGGGGAGGGAAAAATGGAAAAAGTCATGTTTCACACCCCTGGATGCAGGCTAAGCCTAAGCTCATCCTGAGGCTGCAGCAGGTACCTGATGGCTTTGGTGGTGCCCAGATAAATTATGTTTGTCAACACCTGCTCCAGATGACTTCCAGAAAAGAAACAGTAAAATATAGCCAGTATGTTATGGATGTTAGAAATTAACTTACTTTCTCTGGCTTTCATGAGTCTCTTCTTTTTATACATATCAAAGGAATCTTTTGAACTGGGGGGTTTTGTGCACCTATAGGTGCACTCCCTAAAACCTTCCTACAGCAATAGGGCCTCTTTTCAAGCCATCTCCTCAACAGGAACATGTACACTTAGTGGTACAGAAGGAGGAAAGGTGTAATGTGGTTTGAGCTTGCACTCTTCTTTCCTTTCAGCTGAGATGCTTTTTCTCCTTCCTGTTGATTGATCATCCTTGTGATAAAAATGTTCAGCTTCATTGTAGCTACTCTTCTAATGATCTCTAGGCAAAGGTATACTAAGGAATGGAAGAGATTTGAGTATTTCACCTGCATGCAGCAGGGTTTGACAGCCGAGATATCTCAAATCTTATTCTTACATAAAAATGATACAATTTTAATTACACTAAAGCAATACAGACCCTATAATGTTGTTATCCTCATATAAACATAACTGTCTATCAGTACATCTTTGTCCCCTACAGAAAAGCAGTAACAACAGTGATATAAGGCATTTCTAGACTGTTTTAATTAAATATCCCTTTGACATTGCACTGGTTTAGCGGTGTTAGCAAAAAAAGCCTCTAACTGACTGAGAGCACTAATGAATGAATGTACAAACTCCTTTGAAATTCTTCTAAACAAAGCTATACACATTGGTAACCAATATAACCTGTCATATTAGCACAGGAAATGTGCAAATATACTGTTTGCTGAACTATAGAAAGATTTCCATATATTTTCTTCCCAGTGACACACACAGAACATTACAAGTATATTTGCAAAACACACGGAGGAAGCAGGTGTAGGCAACACTAGTCATGTATTTAAATGGAAATCTGCAGGTTGGTTTTTTTTTTTTTTAATTGCTTTAAGCGACTGTAGATAGCAACCTAGTATTCACAAGGTAAACCCTAATCTGGAATGCTGTCTCATTTGAACATTAAATGCTTTTTTTAATTCACATACTGGAATTTTTAAATAAATACATCTTGGTTTCTATGCTTTCAGTATCCATGAAGAGCTGCAAATCTCACTTCTCATAACATTAATTTCAAGTGGCTCTTGCCAGGAGATAAGGCTTCTAAACCTATCCAATAAAATATTTGAAATACTCAACTACACATAACATTTGCCCTGTTTCCCTCTTTATTGACTAATACAAATTTTATGTAGTGACAGATTAATGCTACAAACACTATGGCATCATGCCACATGCTGAGAGCGCACGTGCTCTCTCACAATGCTTGAGCAATGCACCTGTAGACTTTTGGGATGTAAAACACCAAAGCAATACATTTCACCTGAGATGAGAAAACTTAAATTCTTGGAAGATGGAAGTGAGTAAGAATGCCAGCTTCAATGGAAACTGAAATCATAGAATCACAGAATCATTAAGGTTGGAAAAGACCTCCAAGATCATCAGGTCCAACCGTCAACCCAACACCACCACACCTACTAAACAATGTACTGAAGTGCCACGTCTATATGTTTTTTGAATGCCTCTAGGGATGGTGACTCCACCACCTCTCTGTGCAGCCTGTTCCAATGCTTGACTACTCTTTTGGTAAAGAATTTTTTCCCAATATCCAATCAAAACCTCCTCTGATGCAACTTGAGTCCATTTCCTCTTGTCCTATCAACAGTTACTTGGGAGAAGAGACCAACACCCACCT
The DNA here is from genome assembly GCF_000687185.1 of Egretta garzetta. Classification (NCBI taxonomy): domain Eukaryota; kingdom Metazoa; phylum Chordata; class Aves; order Pelecaniformes; family Ardeidae; genus Egretta; species Egretta garzetta. The sequence goes on from NW_009259100.1 coordinate 951,665, forward strand.
GGCTACACCCTCCTTTCAGGGAGTTGTAGAGGGCAATAAGGTCTCCCCTCAGCCACCTTTTCTCCAGGCTAAACAACCCCACTTCCCTCAGCCGCTCCTCTTCAGACTTGTGCTCCAGACCCTTCAACAGCTTTGTTGCCATCCTCTGAACATGCTCCAGTGCTTCAATGTCCTTCTTGTAGTGAGGGGCCGAAAACTGAACGAAGAATTTGAGGTGCAGCCTCACCAGTACAGGGGCATGATCCCTTCCTTGTTACACTATTCCTGACATAAGCCAGGATGCTGTTGGCCTTCTTGGCCACCTGGGCATGCTGCTGGCTCATATTCAGCTGGCTGTCGACCAGTACCCCCAGGTCTTTTTCCACCAGGCAGCTTTCCCCAAGTGGCTGCTGGGCCACTCTCCCCCAAGCCTGTAGCATTGCAGTCCAGCAGTGCAGGACCCAACACCTGGCCTTGTTGCACCTCATACAATTGACCTTGACCCATTGACCCAACCTCTCCAGATGCCTCTGCAGAACCTTCCTACCCTTGAGCAGATTGACACTCCCACCCAATTTGGTGTCATCTGAAAACTTACTGAGGGTGTACTCAATCCTCTCATCCACTAGGCAGGAAATGTGGAAGTTTTCAAACCCAGATTCCTTAAATGCAGCTCAATAGCTTAAGTTTTAAGGATGAAGTTTGCAGATATTCAGACTACAAACTCAAAAAGAGAGCCAGACACAGTGGTGGTGTCTGCTGTTTTCACATCATGTCTCTGCAGATTGTCAGGGTGCTAGCAAGAAATAAAAGAAAATTAACTTTCACTTGATAAAAATTTTAATGACCCTCAAACTGAGAACTCTTTAGTTTATTTCCTTCTTGCCCCAAGTTTTGTCACACAAAAATGTCCAGTAACCTAGCATGTTTCAATTTATCCGGCCTATTTAATTCTGCATTACTTTTACAAAAGGCATAACATAAACAGTACGTAAAACAAAAAGAAATATTCTGCACAAAGTAATACCAATTTCTTATGGAAGTTCAATTATTATATCTTACAGAGAAAAGAAGCGCATCTTTAAGAACTGCAAAGAATTCAAGGTATTTCTCAATCTCTCAGGTGCAGTTCTGACCCCGTAACTCCACAGTCTGACAAGGGCTCTTAAGAACATGTTCAATTCCAACATATTGTTAAGTCCTCGGGTTCATTTGGTATTAATCCCTTACAATGATATTACAACTTTTAACCTCAGTGTATTCATGTAGAGAGAATTATAGATTTTGAATCTACAATTCAAATTTTTAATTACAGAATTGAAGACTTCTCAGCAGTGTATTTGCTAAAAACCTTATCAAAGCCAGAAAAGGACCTTTCCTCTTGTCTATGTCAAGGTTTGGTTCACACTAGTGCTAACCTCAGGAGGAAGAAAAGCTCATTAAAGAATGCAGTGGCAAGGTACATGTTATAATGCTCTATTTGAGCTTTCTCATGACAGATAGGAAGGTTCTGATGCTGAACCATAAGGCCAGAAATCAAGATCTGAGATTGGTTTTCAGCTCGGTCAGACTCCTTTCTGATTTTGTGACAGCTACTAGGATTTTTACACCTTTTTTTCTGCCACACTACCCATCTCTATGTCCTAATGAGAAAAACAGACATGATACTTCTGTTTTGTGTTTCCAAATTGTTTTTATTTTAGAAGTGCTTTATAAAGAATGTAGATTCTGTTTAGCTCATCTCCTCACGTGTTTCACCAAGTGTATTTTCATTACATGAGCTATAAAACTATGGGCCAAACTCTCTTTTAAGAGAGTCCTTGACACCAAAGCATGTTAACCAATCCATTGAGGCAAAAGTAGAATGTTACCTAAAGTAGTATATTTCTGAAACTGCAAAATACCTCCCAGCTGGCTGATCATACAGGCGACTCTTGTTCCACATGTACAACTGTTACATGCTACAGAAACTGGAAAATGTGAAGTCACATCCCTAAAGAAGTATAGGTGAAAACAAGGTTATTTCCCTCCTCTGGTAACTGAAAGAGAAATTAAGATTTTAGGTCAATTCAAAACCAGACATGGTTTTGTTCTAGCTTTTTAAAATCTCTGAAAAGAAGTTGTAACGTTTCACTTTGGCAATATCACATAAAGATAATCTCTCCCTTGTCTTTAGCATTGAACTGTTTACCAAGTTTAAGCTGAGTTGACATAGTACTTCATTCCTCCAAGAGCAGCAGTTTTAGGATGTAAATCTACCACTCCTATGTACCTCAATTTCTACCATTCCATTTCCAAGTCAGCAGTAGATACAATGGCCTAAAAGTGTGTTAACTGCTCTATCAGTAACTCTGAAGTGAAGCTAATCAATCACTGGGACACAGGACCAAGGGAAGCTACACATTCATGTCTGGCTATTTTTTGCCAAGACAGAGTACAGTTCAAATATAAATTACAAGCTTGATGAAGGAATTACAAGATAAGATGTTATGGCCTGAGTTATACAGGAGATAAGACAGTATTATATTGGCTGCTCTGACTGCTTCCATCTCAAAGTTTCTGTTGAGTCTTTTGCAAAAGACAATGCTATAATCAGTGAAAATTAAGAATATCCATACCAGGGAAATGTTCTAGAATATGATATGAAAGCCACTGTTACCATTTCACTAGCTAGTGGAAGGCAAGTACTAGGAAGTATGACTTTTAAACTACACGGCAACATGCTGGTGAACATGAAAAGCCTTTGGCAGATATGAATCAATACATTGTCTTTCTGGAATATAATAGCACTAGAGGCACACAACAAGAGAATTCAACCAAACATATCCATCATGCTAAGGAATTTTAAGTTTTAACATAAAATATATATAGTAATCCAGGGAGATATATTCAAAAGAGTAGATTCAAAACAACAACAGGGCTAATACCTTTAGAAAGCGTGTGGTAGAGTGCTTATTTATTTACCGTTGTGACTTCAGAACACAGAGCATCTCTGATGATGTCAGTTGCAAATTATGTCAGCAGAAGCGTTTACAACCACTCAGGATGCTTAGGAGGGAAATTAAGTTGCTTTTTACTGCTGGTAGAGTACTACATTCTTCTTGAATGCTGCTTCAGGAACCAGCATTCAAACATGGTGGCCAGATTTAGAACAGAATACATCTCTGCATCTAAGTGCATGTGAGTGCCCCAAAGGGCAAGGCTAGATCTGTAATGACTGCCGTTAAATCCACACCTTTATTTACCCCTCCACAGCATTTTCTATTTGCTTTAGGGCAATTTACCATAAAACTTAGCCATTAAAACCAGCTATGCCTAATGTTAGGACAAGGATGTCCCATGATGTATTTCAAAATCTAAGCATCCACACATTTAAGATTCCTATTACAAAGGCTGTTCAAGCACTATGTTATTGTTCTCTTATTCTGGTATCAGTGAAAGGCAGCACTAGCCCGGCTAGATAATTTGCTATTTAGGACTTAAAAGTTTTGTGCCGAGGGATTTCACTTTCACTTGAATTAAAAGTTTTCATTTTACATTTTGTTGTTTAACCCTGGGGTTTGAGAGAAGCTTCCTAGGGAAGAAATTTAACTTACGGCATCCCACTTAACAGTATACGTTGAAATGTTGCTATCAGGGAGGCTAAGATACTTTCAGAAGTCAATGGCTGATACCTGCGAGTGCTGTACTTCCTCAGGTTATATGACTACAGAGTGGCAAAAGCTATTTAATATGTTGTCCACGAGGTGGCAGGAAAAGTTAACTAAAGCTTCCTTGGTCCCTTCGTGTCAAGATGTAATGCAGGGGCAGGAACCACCATAGACCCATTATGAGCTGGAGAGCGCGAGAGTTGCCATCAGTAGAGGTGATGGCTCTGGATGACGCGTGGGTTACTGAAAAATAGACAAGCCTCTCGCTGAATACTTGGAGTTTAGATCTAATGTCTATGCCCGTGTAATATGTGCAGTTATAAACACACTCCATTTTTAAGGAATCCTATCTGCAACAGCATTCCAGCGCTGCAATTAATACCTAGAGTCCAATTCTGGTTTTGTTCCAACTTCATTTCAGCTTCATTATATAGAAAGCAGTCTTGCAATCCTCAATTTATTTTATTTATTTATTTATTTATTATCCGAAAAGCAACAATTTAAAGGAATCCAGTGGCAAAAAAAAAAATGAAAAGAAAAAAAAACAAACCTAAAAATCTGTGACCGAACCGAAAACCATCCATCACTGATGTTCACACTTTGTAACTGGAACATTGGAATACCAAGTATTTTTACTGAGAAATCTCATAAATGCTTTCATATTTACCCATATTGCAACAACAAGACAGCCCAGGCGACAATACTAGATTTTGTACAGAAAAAGTAGGTCCCTAATTTGAGTTAAAAATAAAAAGAATGAGTAATGAAAAAATCAGCCTCTGCCCATATTTCCTAGAATTGGTGCTTTGTTCATCCTCTTTTAATTATTTCAAACTCTATTTGTCACTCAGTACATTTTCCTTTTCTTTCACAACCACTGTGCACAGGAAAAAGGATCAGTCTCTCAGGAATTACATACTGGTTAGGCAACCGCTATTAATTAAAACGAAACAAAGTTTTCTGGCTTTGCAACAACTATTAAATGGTATTCACTTAATTTTGCTTCAGAGGAACACAAAATAGCATTAGAGAAATTATTCAAATTTGGCCAAAATACCAGCATTAAGAAAAAATATCCAGAAAATGGGGTTTGTAAGTTGGTAATTCACGTAAATGGACAGCCTGGGATGAAAATGCCTAATACTATTACTTATTCGGATATTTAAGTGATAATTTTTTGTTTCTAGAAGCACACTACTACAGTATGCAAGTTACATCTGGAGAAGAGGCATGACATAAACAAATTCTCTTTTGTTATATGCAGGACAGAAAATAGCTACCCCCAAAACACAGTGAGCAGTTCAGAAAGCCAAAAATCTTAGCAAGTACCAAGCTTTTCTGACAGCAGATCAAACCATGCCACAGGCAGCCTGTGACAGAGCTCTGCTGCAGATTCCTGTGTGCTCTGTTAATAGGAAACTTCTTAGGTGATGGTGTCTTAGTAATTAGGAACTTTCACCCAAGTTACATGACAGTGCTGAGGGCAATGGATACATGGTCTGCACTTCCCCCTCATTTTTTCATCTTGGGGGGAAAAAAGAAAAAAAAAAAAAAAAAAAAGGAAAAAAAGGCATTTTCTGCAGAAACACAAGGAAGTCCTGGGGAAGACCTCAGGACTTTTCTGGCTGACTTGGGTTCTCTAATGTAGTTTTTCAAACTTGCTGAATCCTCCACTACCCTCTTAAGTGAACAATCATATCTGTCATTGCAGAATGGCTATAAGATGGCATGCACACCAATTTAAGTGACTGCAGAAAGCGAGTTTTCTCCATAAAACAACAGAAAGCCAGCAGGTAAAATACAACTTTAACAACATCAAGGCAGCAGTGGGCACCACAGCCCCAAAATCAGACTTTATCTCATTCAATATTGACACTTCATACTGGGATCAGGAGAAAAGACCTGCTGGATCAAGGTCATCATATATGCACACATGGGCAGAGGCACTGCATGTGACAAGGTCATGAAGGCAGGAGGCACAACTCTAATCACAGCAGAGTACCTGCACGTCTTCCCCATTCCTCAATCCTGTCAATGTTTCACAGCGAGGGAGAAAAACTCAGTGCTGAGCATGTGTGAGAGCAAAAAAAGCAGAGGTAGAGAAACCAGAGATGGTGGCAAATCTCACATCGAGAGCACAAGATGTGACTGTTTCCTTCCTTAGCCCACCCCCATCTTCAGATCATCAGATGCTCACCAGCATTTTATTACATCATTCATACTTTGCTTCTAATCACATGGATTTAATTCTCTCATTAGCACTATTTTGATGAGTGCTGCTACAAACCATTGAAGTGCCAGATTCGCAGTTACGGAGCAATGCACAAAGATGTGTTTGCCATTTACTGATTGCTTACAGTGAGGGCCTTTGATCCTAACCAAAGACAAACCCATCACTTCTGTAAATGTAAGGATCTTGAGTTTTTCCCTTCCATGGATTTGCTGAGGATCCTGAGGAAGCTGAGAGCTCAGCCTCATACTATACTGCTTTGGTCTCCTGAGGACACCAATAGGCTAAATTCAGCTCCAAAGAGAAGGAAGGCCATGAAATATTAACTTGCTTTTCAAAAAACAGAATGAAAATGTTGTGGTTTTAAGATTTTCTTCACTTGCATCAGAATTGAGTACTAAAGGGTAAACTGTTTTGCTTTGCCATTAATTTTAAAAGCATGCAATTTTAGTACTCCACCACAGCAGAAAGGCTATAAATTAGCCTGTGTTCAGCAGAGGAGTGATGGCCTCATTTGAAGTTCTCCTGGCTCCCGCATTCATTAGTGACCTCTCTGCAGGTGCTCCTTGGATGGTACAGAACAAACCATATCAGCCGCATCTAATTTCCCTCTCAGAGTGGGTAACAACCCTTGGGACTAAGAGCCAAGTAAACTTTGTATCTTGATGTTAGTAAAACATGATGGTGTCCCGAGTCACATTCTTATTAGAAAGGAGGGCTGCATGGCAGAGTCAAAATTGTGTGTGTGTGTGTGTGTATATATATGTATATATATATATAAATTAAAGGAGTTGTCAGTGATTTGTTTTCTAAATGGAAGGGAAAGGGGGGGGGTTGTGCAGGGAACTGTTTTGGATTTGGTACTGTTACAAGTTTTCTAGAGAGACCTGATGGAGGAGGGACCATGTTTGGAAATGGGACCATGCTGACAAGGACTTCAAATGCAAAAAAGATACAACTAACACTAAGAAGGATTATGCAAACTGCAGAAAACAGTCTGAAGAAAATATCAAAACCTTCAAAACAGAGGGGAAAGCCGTCAGGAAGCAACTTTGCTGAAGATGCCCTGGGATTACAGCAGATTACCTGATAAAACAAAACAAAACCCCCACAAAACCAAACCAAATGAACAAACAAAACCCCTGGTATGTGTAAACAGGAAGCCTATTAGCCTTATACAGCAATTCTTCCACTTTATTCTGAACTGATAAAGCATATGTTGGAGTATGTAGTTTTCAGCATCACACAAGAAGAAATAATGGAGGTATCATAAAGAAGAGGTCTGTCAATTATTACAGGTACAGAATATAAGATTTATGAAGAAAGGTTGTCACTTCTCCTTACCTCTCCCCTTATGAGCAGCTAATTAAGTCTTCAGATGCAGAATGGTTTTAGCAATGTTATTTTGCCACACCAAGGCATTCTAGGAAGAAGGAGTCAGAAAAGTATGGATCCTTTATGTCAGGTCAGAAATGTATTAGACATCTAAGACGGTATAGGTAAAGGTCTGTTACAAACTTCCCCCCAAATTAGAGACGGGTATGACTAAAGAACTTCAGACACAATCACTAAAATATTGGTATTAAAAGACATTAGCTTCCTCTATGTAGAATGGAGAGCAAATATAAGTAATAAAATGCCCAGAAGCCCTTGAGTATTAACAGAAAGTTACCTTTGGTCGTTCACTAAGGCACCGATATTTTAGGTTAATATAATGCTGGTTTAGACACAATTTTGAAAGTTAGCGTGGACCTTAGAGAAAAACTGATTATAGAAATGGTCCTGGATAGAGCTATCACAAGTTTATAACATAAGAGATCTGCAAATCAAGTTTATTATTTCAAAAAGGCAAATCTAGAAAGTCAGGGAATTCACCTGGACTGAAAACTCAGACATCTAAATTGGAATTCAACCAAGTACGCCCTGAGGTAGGGGATCAGTGATGTTGCCACATCCTTGTATGAAGATAATACAGGACCAAACATATGTACCTCCAAAAAGATAAAAGGATTAAGATTAAGAAAAAAATATGGATATAGTTACTAAGATTGGTAAAGGGACCAATCACTAGGGAGAGCTTCATGTTATTGGTCATCAAGTGTGGGAACAACACAAGAATCGCTAGGAGTGGAGTCAGAACTTACGAAGCAAATTAATAGAAATAACAAACGGTTCAGTAGGCATATACTGGGAAAAAAATGTAAAATAATAGAAGTTGGTTTATCATGTAGTAAAAGGGGTGAATTTACGATAAAAATTAATCCACTCAAATTCTAAGGCTAGATTAATATTCTGCCACTATTTTCAGTAAAGTAAATTTGAATGCAGAAACGAGGATAGTAGCTAATGAGACGAGGAGTCATTCCATGTAATAGAGAAGCATATTGCCAAAACTTTACACCCAATACATTCAAATCAGAAGAGTTGGGTCTTTTCTTTCCTAAAATGCTGGCAGATTTTATACTCGAAATCACAGGTCCTGTAAGAAGGGTTTGCGAGGGTTGGGGTTTTTTTGCTTTAAAAGATGTCAAACTAAGGTAGCTGAAGAATAGCAAGGACCTATCATACCTGTACATAAAAAGGAGAGAAGAGATACCCATTAATCTGCATTCAGTAATATCCAAGAGCTATGAACAAGTTTTGGAGGAGGTAATTAGAAACAGACATAAAGAGGAAAAAGGGAGAAAATGGAGCATGCGTTCACTGATGATACTTTAGATAAGAAATTTCTTTTCTATTAAGATAGCAGTTTTAGCAGCAAAGGAGTTGCTTTAATCCAGAATATGCTTTGCCCATTTGATCCAGTTTAACATGCACAAAATGTATTTATTATCCCTACCATTTATTAAAAGAAGAAAATTGTAAAACAGGTTAAGAACTGGCTAAGGGAAAAATGAGAATAGGAATTGCTGATAGGAAAAGTATTGACATGGAGGAACGTTACATATGAAACTCCACAAACATGGCTGCTAAATAGTTAATTAAAGGTGCTAGCACAAAAATGCAACAATATACTGAATAAGTGGTTTGGATGAAACAGTTATTCATTGGCAAATTGAAAGGGATTGAAACATCATGCAAAAAGGTCTCGAGAAACTTGAGGACTGAAGTAAGATGAAATAGAATATGAAATCAAAGATCATTCACTTAGCATTTGATAAGAATATTTCCTACAAATTCATGCTCATGAATCAAAATAGACTGAGAAGACGGAAGATACAGTTTACCTACAGAACTGTGAATCTACCAGTGACATATCACCGTGAAAGGACAAATGTGACATATCAGGCTACATTTTCCACAGAAATAGGAAAGTACAGAACCCTGGTAAGCTCTTCACTGGAGATACAAGACGCCTGAACCATGAGTAAACTCATCCAAAACAAAACCACTCAGACCACTAGCATTATAATCAGAAAATCTGTAGAAGAGAGTCATTCACCAGGCCTACTAAGATGAAACGGTTGCTGTCTATCCTGAAGAAGTAAAAACGCCAGGGAAGGAGAAGACCTGTTTAAGCTAAAGGACTACATCACCCAATAAGCTTTAGTAGATCATCAATTAATTTTGACCAGAAATTTGAAGAAGGTCAAATACAAGGGAAGTGATGTTCTGGAGCAGGTACTTATCAAAAGCAGCCAGGACAAGAAATCACAGAAGTAGAGTTCAGAAAAGAGATCAATGACACAAATGCTTGTGGCAGCAAAAACTGGACCTCTTTATCTAGGTGGTCATTTAGGGTACACCCTCCAGACTGGAATAAGAACCAGTTCACTTTTATAAGCAGGGCAGCCAGCATAGTTGTGAAAGGTTGTCTGAGTGAATCCAAGTTTTATAGGTTAATTTTGATTTGGGAGTTGGGTCAATCTTCTGGTCAGAGTTGTTTTTCTTCTCTTCTCCATCTTAAATATGATTCACTTATTGCTAACATGTGCAGTGTCTGAGTAGCAGGAGGAAACAGTTCTGCCTCTGAAGCACAGGATAAAAAAAAAATGCAGCTGGCTTGTGTATACACTTGAAAAAAAAATCGTCTTGCCGTTTTTACTCCTTTAGAAGTGTTGGGCAGCTTGTACTATTAATGCCATATCATTCTTTGAAGGCAGATTCTGATATCTGTGCCAGGAGCAGAAATAACTTTCATCTTTTAAAAGAATTAGTTGCTGGTGCAAGAGGTCATTACAACATTTCCCCGTGAATCATGGGCTGGATAATAAAGCCAATAGTCTAACAAGACTTTGCATCCCACTATTGCCCTGGGACTCTGAAGAATGCACACTGAAAAACTCCAATGCAAATTATCTGTGACTGCACTCCACACAATTACTATTGTTAAAAGAAAACAATCAGTAAAATTCCAGAGATAGAAATGCTTATCACGTTAGTGAGTGATGCACAAAAAGAAACTGACAGGATAGCATTTTTTTTTTATTTAATTCACTTTTTCTATATAACTGGATATGATCAGAAGTATTTATATCACATTATCTTGATAGCCTGCAAAGTCACAATGGAGTTGTCTTGGACCCTAGGAACTGTACGTTAGAAGGCTTACCTCTTCATGCAAACATCCAACTGCACATCATCATATTCGCTATATGACGTGCCCCCTAGTCAAAAATTCTGAGATGTCTCCACATGATTAAAATGATAGGTCCCAGCTGAAGAGAGAGTCCAGGCCAGGGATGAAGCTGTAGTAAAATATATTTGTGAGGCACAAGGTCAATTGTTAATCCCTTCATGTGTGGGAGATGGCACAACTAAGATGTAAAAATCAAGAAGCCATGAAAATAAAAAGTACTAAACCTGAATTTTTTTAAAAAGCAAATGTACAAACTATACCTCCCCTCTTCATGTTTTCTTTTTATACTCCAAATACAGATCTAGACACTGGTTGAAGTCAACAAGGTTAATAAAACACTGGAACAGGTTGCCCAGAGATATAGAGGGATTTCCAATATTGAAGATAGTCACAGCCCACCTGGTTGAGACCTTGAGAGATCTGAGCTTACATCAAAGTTAGATCCAGCCACGGCAGTGGGAAGCCTGGAGCCCTGCCCAGGGTTTTAGTAGGGTCACTCAGCACTGCTGTTTGAGCAACGTCCCTGCCATGGGACGCACCTGGCTCTGCTACACGGTAGGATACAACCACGTGTCCCAATAAGAACAAGGACTGCTTTCCCTTCCTTGACTTCACCAGGAGCTCTCACTTCTCTTCCTCATGCCCCAGAAAATTAACCTTTGCTTGTGACTTTACCACATGTGCCTAGAATCCCTTAATCCAAAGTGTAAAGCTGGTGACTAAAATCACCAAGTCTGCCTCGCAAAGAACTCAGAAATGTGACCACATATAGGCTGCAGGAGAATCCTGGACAGGAGTCAGAGGCAAGGTCAGCTTGTCCTTCTCTCTTCTGATTATGACCAGTTGTATGAAGAGTCAGCCTACACTACATCACTCAGCTTTTTTTCTAAGAGTAAAAATACTTGGAAAAATGCTTTGCACGTGAGACATTAGAAACCAGATCACCACAGAGGAAAATAGGAGCATCAGCTGATCTTCCTTTGTGGTTAAAAAATGATTTTTTAATTTAAATTCAACCTCTGCTTCTCCTTTCTAAATGACTTTTTAATGTTGAAAATATTTCCATCATTTCAGCCATTTTTTTCAGTAATTTTTTTTTTTACTTACAGGAAAAATTATCAAATTACTAAATATCCTACCATATTGTGGCAAAACTTTTCAAAAATGCTTAGCAATTAATTGGGAAGTTTTAAAAATCTACATCCCAGGCAGCAGCAATTTCTCAAGTCAAGGTCCAGGCTGATATATTTGGAGTGTCCATACTTTAGAGAACTTTTAAACTAGATTATTTCACAAAGGTTACTGGTTTAATGACACATACATTGTATCATGGGCAAAGAGATACTGGTATTTGAGCACAGCTGTCAAAAACAATTTTCAGGGCCTGAGATACCTAACTGGGCAAAAGTCAGTTTAGAGGGTCCCACAGTAAAATCAAGATTTACTTTTGTGTATATATGTGTGTGTGTAAATATGTACATTAAAAAAGCTACGCATACATAAAACAGGATCTCTCTTCATACTTGTGAGACATCAATTTGTCACGAGCAAGCTAGATCTTTCTCATGGTGCAGGTCTGGAAGTTGTACAGAAAGATTTGCAATATCATCTCCATTTGCCATAGGCTGTTTGAGTCCTCATAGACAATGCCAACAGAGCTTTCTCCCCATGCATAGATGTAATTTTAGCCACCTTTTTTGGAAGTTATTCCGCTTCCTAAATTCTGTCTCTCAACTTTCCCCTCTTAGTTCGCAAGTGCCTTGTTCGTAGTGCCTCACCATTGCTTCAAAAACACAGGGACAGCAGAAAAAGGCCATCCCATCTCACATCAAAGAGGGCAAGACTTCACATTTCTGTTAACTCAGACAAACTGCCCCGAAGGACAAGAAAAGTCCTTTCCTATTCATGATCAGAAGATAAGCCAGCACATCTGGCTCCAGGGGCACTTTCCTACTGTTCTGGTACTGTATGAATGAGTACTGAGCACCAGGGCACACTGTCACCCAAGAGAAGGCAGTGTTCTCTGATGCAAGCTTTTTTCTTCTCTCCTCTTAACAGTAAACTTTGTTTCAGTGGATATGATAAGATCTCAAAAGAAACAATTTTTCAAAGGCTAGTGCATAAATGATGAAGCCTCGATCTTTATTCCCTTATGTTTCTGCTCAGGTAGCCAAGTAGATAAGAAAACAGTGATTCTAGCCCAAGGAACCCTTTTTCCTGAGGACAATGGAATCTGAAAAATGGAATTTTTCCTTATATGGAATTATGAATCCATGGCCAGCTCTCAGAGTTTCATCCTCTTTGCAAGCACCATTCTTGCAATGGTGCGAAGTACTGACACGCAGCTCCTCCTAGGCAGAACATCATAAGTTTTGCTGACTGATATTTCCATCGCCTCTCCCTTTGATGCAGATGCCTCACTGAATAACATTTTCATTTTGTCTAGAACTATGGCAACCTGGGCAGCTGCCAGAAGGCAGCTTTGGTTGACAACTCAAAAGAGTGATTCTCAGGCAAAACAATTAGTGGTAACTGCTCTTTTCCAGGGAGGCAGACTTTTTGGCAAATTGCACAACTAAGTCAGAGAATTCAGACAAGGAGAAATCCAGCCTGCTTTGCCCAAAGGAAGGAATGCAGGCTTTTATAGCGTGGAAGGAAGAATTCTTTTGGTCTCTCATTGTAGCTCCAAATACCAAAGCTGTCTGTGGCAAGGGAGGGTGCTCTGTAGGCACCATCAGGGCTATTTCGGGGTGCCGCCACATCACAAGCTACCCACAGAAGAAGCAGCAGCGAAGCTTTCCTGTGGATGCATCAGCCTTGCAGTGACAGAACTCTTGCTTCTCTCGCTTGGGTGACGTGCCCCTGCACTATGCTGCAGAGGAACATCCACAGTACCTTGCAGGTTCCTGCACAGGGTTGGTCCCCTACCAAAAAGGTCAAGGTCATCCTTCAGGGATCTGTTTTTGAGGCAGAGCCCAGCAAAGCCCATCGCAATTCCCACCCAGCAGGGCGCTCGGAGCAAGCACTGCTACAAGAAGCTCTGAACTCCCTTAGACTCCCAGAGAGTCTTTCTAACAACCCCACTCTCTCCCCTCAGTTCGTATTACTAAAAAGCCTTTCTAGGCACTGGCCTCTCATTCCCCCAGTGCTGCCAGGCAGCACCAGCCACACCTAGGAAAACTGCTTGACTCATTAGTAGCACAGTAGCAATTGCAAGGTGAAATCCTTCCAAAGAATTTGCTTAAATCATGCCTGGAGAGTGGCTGAAATTGGTTGCAAATTGCTGAGCTTAAGCCCAGGCTTTCCTTACTTCCCTGTGCTTGATTTGCAACTTGCTTTTTGGTCTTACTTTCCCCTCCTCATGTGTCCCCTGTATATACATTAGCAATTTGCAGCTTTTTCCATTAGCAGGCACCGAGAGCCAGCACCCATTTGTAAGCACCCCCCTGCTCAGTATGTAATCCAATAGACTGAAAATACCTATGTGTTAAATTATTTTTTTAAATCTGATTGTTGCCTTTTGAAGTATTTCAAACCTATAGTCTTCCTGCTGCTGTATTTTATTAGACACCTATTAGGTGTTACACATCTATTCTCTCTACCAACAGTTTACAAGTACAGCCCAAACTTGCAGGCCAGTTTAAACAAGCTGTAAGGCAAAACAATTAAGAAGATTCTGTCCTCAGGGAGTTTGCAGCCTAATTCATATACAAACAGTGTTGGTTTATTTCTAGCTAAGAGTCAGAAATCTAATGCTGTTTAATAAGACACGCACACACCAAGAAACTTTTTGCTGACAAAATGTTCATCCAAATGACTCTTTTTAAACAAGGGGGAATTTTATTTCCCTTCCTATATTTTTAATTTAACGGTTTGCATAATTTTGCTGCCATAATACCCAGTCACAGCTAATACTATTATTTGCTTTCCATTTGTTTTTGCTTCCTGCTGTTGAATGAACAATCAGTGTTTACAGATTCGCAGCAGTTGTAGAGTGCCCTGACTTTCTCTTCCATTTCAAAGTTATGAGTGAGAAGCACATTATATTGGTCGCTCTGGCATTTTTGGAGTAGCTGAGGCATTCACAGTGCAAATCACTGTTATTCATACTGTTATAATTCCTCTGCAGTTAAGTCATTACTAGCAATCAGAGCAGGCTTGTAGTACAATTCCTTATTTGGGAATGTCATGTGAGATGCCCAGAGCAATATGAAAAAAATAAAGGCCAGCTTGTCTGGCTGCAGAGGGATTTATAGCAGGCCCACTGGCAGAGATCTGCTGGGAAGTATTAAGAGCTCCTGCTTAGCCGATCATATAAACACCCAAGCCAGCAGGTGCATTACATTTGTACACTATCTTTTTCCTTCAGGTGCAGTATTAAAAAACCTGTCATCACAGCATGTTTATAGAAACTTGAATTATAATGACCTTTTTCCTGCAGATGGTTGAGCTGAAGTTTTCCTTTAGGTAAACGTGAGATTTATTTAAAATCACTTAAATGTTTTTGTTCTGCTTTTTAGCAAATGGCAATATTGCTAAGAAAAATTCTACTTTGGACAATATTTTTCACTTAGTAAGAAAGAACCCTCTCTTATAGCAGAAATATCTGATTATTAGTTACTAAAGGAAACATCTGAGGGTGTTTATTTCCAAACAGCTGGACGCAAGCCAGACTCTCTCCCTCCCAAAATACAAGTATCTCACCCAAATGTAAAATTTTGGATAAGTAGCTTTAAACTTGACTCAACCCCATAACTTTTATTATTTGTAAATATCTTTCTTTTTTTTCTGTACTGGATGTTTGATTAGATGAAAATGTGATCTACTTAGTAATAACCATACCATAGGGAAAGCCAAGACTGAAGTTAATGAATGAAATGATATCTGGTTAAAGGTACAGTAATAATTAATTTATTAGGAACAAATTGCAACTTGCTATTTTACATGAGAAACACCATCCCCACCCCTGTGTTAATGCAGTCATCTGTTTCGATGGTCAAAGAACTACAGTCAGGAAACAGATAAAGTAACGTTTTACACATAATTTTAGCTTAGTTCTCCATCTCAAGTGCTTTAGTACACTGACTTTAATTGCACAATCACATTCTTTCCTGCTTTCCATAGAAGCCCTATGTGATACATAACTATTTTCTACTGTAACACTTGATGAGTCATTACTGTAGAAGAAACGGAGCATGTTTGTGAGCCTGTGTATTTAATGGCATTATAATCAAGTTGAGAAAATTCTCCCTTCCTGGAGTCTCCTTTTATGGAATTAAGAACAACAAAACAGAACAAAAGCTTACGAGAAGGAGGAAGGACGATCCCATAGGTATGGTGCCATACTCACCCTTGAGGACTTAAATTCAGTCTAAAATCCAGTCTATTCCACCACTGGTGCCCTGCTGTAACCTGACTTAAGGCACTTAAGGTGAAGTTTTACAACACGGGTGCTTTCTTTTTGCTTTTCAACAAGTGGCAGTATTACTAAGAAAAGGTCAGCTTCAGAAAATAATTATCTCTTATTAAGTAAACATCCTCCTTTTGTAATAGAAATAGCCCCCCCTCATGCATATTTTTTGCTTCAAGATGCCACCACCTCTCTTGCTCTCATCCTAGCTGTTTTTTTGAGCCCTCTGCATTGACAGAAAATTAATCAGTAAGCAAGAAGAATAGGTTTCTATCAGTTTAGAGAGCAGAACCACCTGCAATCATTAGGCTGTGAGATGAATGCCCGTGCCAGCCCAAGGGAAGTGGGGCAATGACCTTTTAGCAGCAGCAAGCTACCAGATGACCAGCTGTGATACCCCATTTTGACTTTCTGAGCCTCATATCACCCTCTGTCAACATAACTACGACAGCATTCATTACTTCATGGGGATGTTCTGAGGGTAAACACACCAAGGGTTACAACACTCATTACAAATACAAGGGCCTTATATAGGTGGTGGGCAAATCCGTCTACTGCAGAGATAATATGTCTTATTTTACAGAGGGAGAATTTGTACATAAGCATCTTAAAATGGAAACTCATCTCTTTGGTAAAATACCTTATTGTGGCATAGCTCTGTGTTCTCTCTCCATGTAGTTTTGCTAGGAATCATAGAATCATAGAATATTTTGGGTTGGAAGGGACCTTTAGAGGTCATCTAGTCCAACTCCCCCGCAGTGAACATCCAGAAAAGTTAGCATTCATAACAAGGGAGAGGCTTGCATGTGTAGCACTGCTCAGGGTTTAATTTTCAGAGGTGACAAGCACCTCTGACTAAAGAATTTGGTGCAAGGAAAGTCTGTGTCAAATCATAGGCGTTGTGCTGGAGACTTCCTCAGCTAGCACCACCTTAAGTATATCCTCTCTCCTCCCCACAAAAGTCATCCTGGCATTTAGCATTTGCGGTGTAGCAAAGCAGACACTCTCCTGCTCTGTAACCTCATCTGTTATGCTGATTGCTCTCATCCGTGATCTGCTTACCAGCTGCTCCTGGTGCAGGAGGGCCCTAGGGAGGAAGCGCAGCATGTCTGTGGCAAGGGCTGCACCAAGGCCTGGCCTTTTTCGTACTGAGCGAGAGCCCCCACTCCAGTGCAACTGGAAGTGCCCCAGTATGCTCTAGTACCTGGGGTATCAGTTGCAGAGGAGCAAAATAGCTTAGAGCTCTGCAAAGACTATGGCAAACCAGGCACAAGTAGTACACACCAGTGTGAGTCCCAGTGCCAGGCTGAGCAGCGATTTTGATGACAGTAAAAGCCCTGCACATGGTGATTACTAGCTGCCAACAGGGCCCTGTGAATGCAAATGCTCGAATACTCCAACCTAAGGGATTTGAAATGTATGGAGGAGTTGAGTGGGAGTACAGGACTGGTCAGAGTTTATGAGTTTGAGAAGCGTCTCTGTAAGAGCTGATCCCCTTTGCCCAAGCCATTTGCTGGTGTGAGGATAGCGTTGTGTGACCCCAGCCTGTTCCTCTCTCACAGACCTTGTATGAAAAGTTAGGCCAACAGGGTTTAGTGACCTGGTAGGCATGCTGGACCTTTAATCAGCTGTCTCTATATCACATCTGCTAGAAATTGTCAGACCTGATCTATATTGTCAGACCTGATCTTTCCCTGACAGAAAAGGACTGGACCTTCCCAGCTGAATATGAGCCAGCAGTGTGCCCAGGAGGCCAAGAAGGCCAATGGCATCCTGGAACAGTATCAGGAACAGTGTGGCTAGCAGGACCAGGGAAGGGATTGCCCCCTTGTATTCAGCACTGGTGAGGTCATGCCTCAAATCCTGTGTTCAGTTTTGGGCCCCTCACTACAAGAAAGACGTTGAGGTGCTGGAGCGTGTCCAGAGAAGGGCAATGAAGCTGGTGAGGGGTCTGGAGCACAAGTCCTAAGAGGAGTGGCTGAGGGAACTGGGGTTATTTAGCTTGAAGAAAAGGCGGCTGAGGGGAGACCTTATCGCTCTCTACAACTCCCTGAAAGGAGGCTGTAGCGAGGTGGGCTTCAGTCTCTTCTCCCAAGTAACTGATGACAGAACAAGAGGAAATGGCCTCAAGTTGCGCAGGGGAGGTTTAGATACTAGGAAAAATTTCTTTACCGAAAGAGTGATCAAGCATTGGAACAGGCTGCCCAGGGAAGTGGTTGAGTCCCCATTCCTGGGGGTATTTAAGAGGCCTAGATGTAGATGTAGTGCTTAGGGACATGGTTTTAGTAGTGGACTTGGCAGTGTTAGATCAACAGTTGGACTTGATGATTTTGGAGGTCTTTTCCAACCTAAATAATTCTATGATTCTATATTATTGGCAAGAGTGTAGAAGATGAAGTATATGGGAGAGGAGAAGGAGGATGTGAGGGATGCAATGACAGAATCTGCACAGGAAGGGTACATTTTGCAAGGTTAGGATGAACTGAATTCAGGTTGGCCTAGAAGATAAAAGAAGAATTGAACATGGCTTTCCTCAGGGCAAAGGGAATGCAGAATTAGGACAGTAAAGATTTCCTTGAGGGTAAAAGAGAAGACAAAATGTTTTTTCCTCTTTAAGATAAATTGATGACTGACTCCAGCCAACAGGAGTGATTCCTAAGTCTTGTTGTTGGAAGCAAGACCTAAGACTGGATGAATCAGGGACTGTACCTCTTCTACTAGTCAGTGGCTAGAACTGCCATCCTTTTGTGGACTATTTTGCTTATAGTGCTGGTTCAGGCAAGTCTTCCTCCTATTTTTCAAGGACTTGAAATCATCATCACCTCACCCTGTGCCTGAAGCATTTACTATACATGTCCTAAGTGTTAGATTACACAAACTTCTATATTTGAAAGGGGTTCAAATTTTTTCCTTTCATTCAAGATATGAAATTTATGTCATGAGGTGACAACTGCTAACTTCTTGGCCACATGCAACTTTGAAACATTTTAAATGAAATTTTACTCTTCAGAAAAAGCTCTGATTGTACCCTAGAGAGTTTATAGTGATAATGGTAAAACAGAATAAAAAAACCCAAAAACCAAAAACAAACAACCAAAACCAAAGAATAAGGATATGAAAACTGGTTTTAGTCTGAAAAAAACTTGTTTTCTCACCATAGATAAAATGTGCAAAATTAATTCTGTGAATTGGGATGTCCTGCACTTTACTCCAATGTACCTTTACTGGCACTTATGGAGAGCTTTACAAATGCATAGTCTCTTTACTACGCTTGTTGTAGTATCATTACCAATTAGCAGTTTTTAGGAATCCAGCAACCTTCCAGTCACAGAGCAAATAGGCAGTGAGGGAACAGCTACACCCTGGAAGTTTTCACAGTTCGTTTGGAGTTCAGCCTCCACAAGACACCACAAATGTTGCGTACTGCATTCTGTTTCACTGAGGCTAAACTGCAGTCCCTAGGCTTTCGTTAGTTATTTTTCAGTTTAATGGTGAAAATATGGGACTGATGATGGTGGCTGAGTGTGGATGGAGTCGCTATAAATTTCCCTTTGGAGCTCAGCTGAGGTTCCTCTCCTGACCCATATTAGCCTCAGCATTGCACAACTTGGGGTCTCCTGAGGAGAAATTGCAGATCATTCCAAACTGCAGACAGTATAACGGCAAGGTGGGGAAATACTAATTAGGTGTCAGGTTGAGACCACCAGTCTTATTTAACTGTGAGGTCAAGCTGACTGAAACCTTGTCTCCAAGCTAGATATGGACAAACTGTTTTGTGAGCAACATTTCTGATGAAGTCTTCTTTTTCTTCTGTTTACACACAGGAAGCAGACTAAAACTCTCAGAAATGAGTCCATAGTTGTCCATTGAACCATTTTTGTTTGTGACCACACAGGCATGAGTAAGGGCTGGACTCTCTGTTTTGCTTTGTGGTGTCAGCCCCCAAAACATTACCAGATCCAAAAGTTAATTCATGCTTTCTCTGTCTTTTTAGACTCAGTTAAAAAAGCAAGCAAACAAACAAACAAAACATTTGTAGAGCGTTTATAGGGCATACTGTAGACAGTATAGGGCATTTTGATCTCAGTTCTTTAGCAGGAGTAGATTGCAGTATGTGCAGGCTGGGCTTACAAGCATGCTCTGTACCAACCTTTATGGCCCAGGAAAAAGCCTGTCAAGGGCCTGCCAGTTCCTGGTGGCATAGGTTTTTGTTTCTTGGGCATAGCCCTGAAGGGTCTAATACTGTCCTCCTCCACTCTGACTGCAGCCTTTGAAGAACAAAGATTTGTTCTGAGGGAGTTTGTTTCCCCCTGCGACAGAACCTCTCCTGCAGCTACTGTGGGGATGGGTTTCTCGTTAAATACAGCACAACCACCTCATGTAATGTAGCCCATAAAGACCGCATTAGAGACAACACCCAATTAGAAGCCCTATATGCCCAAACAAAGATACATACTTCTTGGCATAATGGGAGTGACTGGGTAACTGAACAGGGCCATAAATTTGAAAAGTCAAACAAGAAGAATATTGTTTTCGTCTTCTCTCTTTTTTTAAAAGACTTTCTCTCAAGGGGACAGGAAACCAGTTTAATTCCAATGATATAATACTGCCTAAACTGGCCATGGTTCAGCTCCTAGTAGTGACACCACCGTAATGCTATGCCTATTTTCTGAGCTAAGCTTGTCTGACTTAAGCTTTCACTTCAGAGATACTGAATGTTTAAAAGAGAAACAAATGGTGTAGTTTACGTTTGACAAGTGTACTAATGTTCTAATGCTAAACTATAATAAATGAAAGAATCAGAGAAAGAAGAACATTCATGGTAACCTCTGAGAACCAGGTAATGGATGACTTCTCTTTCATAATGCATGAAACTTTGACAGGAGAAGGAAGAGAGCCTGCACCTATTAGTAACTTGTGACACCACAGAGGCCTTGAAAGATTCCTTCCTTCCAGAAGAGCGAAGAAATCCTTAAGCAGTTATTTTTCTGTCTTATGTCCAACTGCTACTCAATTCAAAATTTAAAAAGTTACCAAATAGTCTAACTTAGAGTGTGTATGTCTGGCATTTGAGAAATGGGACTGTCTCATAACAGAGACAAGTAGTTGTTTTCCTGATGGAATAGCCACGAGAGGAAAACTTAAGGCTATTTTGCAGATCTTGCCAACAAATGAATTTTCATTTAGAATAAAAAAGTTTTCAGACTCAATTATTGCTTTTTCTGAACACATCACAGGGAATAAAAAAAGATTGCTTGATTAGCTTTGTCATCTGGAGGTATAAGGGTTCTCAATCTCGATGCATTTTCCTTGACTTTGCTTCTTTTCAATTTCAACCAATGAATTTCAATCGCATCATGATGTAGAGCCAATTTTACTAAAGCAACAAATGCCAAGGAAACATTTTTTTTTTATTTTTATCTACTTACATGTTTACCATATATTTGTCAGCATGTATTAGAAAATTGTTACAGGAAAATTAGTAAAAGCTAGTTGGATGGCTCCCTCCTTAGACGTCCAGGTAAATAAGCTGTCCAAACTTACAAATCAAAATTAATTAAAAAGCCCATGCCAATGGAGAAAGGTAAATTATGCTATGAGGCATCATCTATGTAGATGTCTACTTATAGTGCACTGTAAGCTTCTGTCATCATCATCATTTATATGTCCTTTAGACTACATTGTCTGCTCCAGTAGTGTAAGTACTGGTTTATTGCCATAAAATGATGCATTGTGTTTTCATTCTCTCTCTCTCTCTCTCTCTTTTTTATTGGTCATGATGTTTCCTGCTTCCATTTGGAAATCCTTGGTGGTTAGTTGTTGGTTTGGTTTTTTTTATTATTTTTAGCCCTGGTAGAAAAGTCCAATGTTTAAAATGAATGACCTAGCCTCTGATTGTTTGGAAAAGGAATAAAAAACACTTCCCAATATACAGACTTCAGAATTTTCATTTCTGTTTTCCATTCTTTTCAGTCATCTTTTCTTTACTAGCATGATTCTGTTCCTCAAGAGAGGAAGAAAAATTACTGTGGTGACACCTAAACAAAGGTGTGGTATCTATTTGTCATTTTA
Source organism: Egretta garzetta (assembly GCF_000687185.1). Classification (NCBI taxonomy): domain Eukaryota; kingdom Metazoa; phylum Chordata; class Aves; order Pelecaniformes; family Ardeidae; genus Egretta; species Egretta garzetta. Next base: position 973,585 of record NW_009259100.1, read on the forward strand.
GAGTAGTAATTAAAAAAAATCTTAAAGTTTATGGTTTTAGAATTGCAAACAGATTATGAAATATGCCTTGCCCTCTGCTAAGATAATTCATGTCAAATTCAACACTGAAAAGAAAACATTAAAAAATGAGACATCTCTAATTTATTCTTGTGTTTGCAGCTTGTAGAGGAGCAGTATCATTCCCCAGACTATGTGCCTTGCTTGCTAAAACAGCTGTACTCATGATCACAAAAACAGAGAAACTAGTTAGAATTTCTTCCCCATATAAAAAGAAATCAGGGAAATATCATGTAAATTTCTGCTTTTTCATTTCTTTTGCTTTTTGGTTGAAAAATGGGCAAGGTTTGGACCTCTGATTTTTCACTGAATGCTAATATTTTTTTTCTGGTGAGCAACTGGAAGCTTTCCGTGAATGATCGTTGAGTGAAAAATAGAAAAAAATTTTCACTGGATATCTGAAAATCTATGGCCAGTTCTGTAGCAACTTTTACCATGACACATGCATCCTCTTTGATTTAGAAACTCCCTCCTGACAGAATGGTAACTCAGCAACTTTTAACTATGCTGCATCCTCCTGGCTACTGTACACCATATTTTACATTGCTTAGGTTCACCAGGTCTCCATACACCACTACCCTTAGTCAATGCAGAAGGATTCTTGGGACTGGTCTTAGGACAGTGGCATTTGGGGGAATCCCAGTTATGCAGGGCATTCACAAATGTATGTAGTGCCACTCACTGGCTGCTACAAAGGGCCTATTTTTTAAACTGTCAAAGAAACACTTGTGGCATTGCGGAAACCAGAGAAAAGCTGTCAATTCTATTATTAAATTGACATTCCACACATGCTACTTTTTGATGACAGTCCATAATAAAGTTGCCCTATTTCTTTGCCCTCTATTCATGTCACTACCTAAAGTTTTCTCTTGCATCTCCCTCAGACACTGACAGATAGAGCATCAGACATGTAAGCTCAACAAGAGGTCGTCATTGTGGTGCACTGACAGACGTTTATAACACCTGAAGAAAAAGAGGGGGATGAAGGTCCTAAAGCAGCCTTGTACGCTAGGGTATTACAATACATGGAGCAAGGACAGTGACATCTCCCAGGGTATTGTCAATCAAGAAGTACTGAGACAAAGACAGACAACAGGGACCATTGTAATCCCATTGGAGGGAAAAGGCAAAAAAAAAGCATAACAAGGCTTTGTCTTGGTCTTCAGAACACAGACACATCTGTGTGTTTCTCTAACTGCTGCAAGCTAATAGGATAACATGGGTTGATCTGACCCTAATGGGAATTGATACAAATTGGATGCTAATTCCATTGTGTCTAGTTCTCCAGTGAGGCCATCCATGCCAAGTGGCCTTCCCAGGAAAAGGAGGTCCCACTTTCCATGCTTGTTTGTTTTCAGACTTGTCTAAAAGATATAGGTTGCAGAAGCCTGGGTTTCCCAGGTAAGCTGTCCCACCATGCTTCCTGCTGGGAAGCTTCTGTGAAGATAACAAGACAACAGAGTAGCTAGCTCTCACCCTCAGGGGTGTCTTGTTTAGTAAGACCCCGTGATTGACAGCTGTTAAGAAGAATGACAAGATATTTTACATCTGTTTAGTGTCTTGACTGTCACCCATTCCTTCCCACACTGGCTATTGTCATTCTTCCTATATCCAGGAATCCTACTGCTGCCAATGCAAATGTCAGACCACTGTGGAGCTATAGTGCCATGCAGCATACATTATACAAGAAATGAAAAGTGGATCAGGGTCATTGCATAGGGGAATGCAATGATTCCAAAGTATGTTCGTTATTCCAGACCTAAGATTTTGGACCAATAATTGGACCACCAGCTGTTCTGTTGAGCATATCAAATTTGAGAGTAAATTGAACACACACAGAGCTTTTTCAACCTTTTTTTTTCCTTGCATTTTACGTATTGCAGCATACCTTAAACCTTCCTCCTGTGATGGTGCATGAATAATGGAGCACATCTATAGCACTTATTGTGCATAGAAAACTCATATTTCTCCATTCTTATAGCATTCACAGAAGAATCATTAGAGGCTTTGGATTTTCATGGTTTCTTTATTCACATCAAATTTGCTAACTATTAAACAGTGCTTTTTGTAGCCTGAGAGAAACAGCATATAAAATAGGGTATAAAGAAAACCATATGTTCATTTTGAGAAACCAGATAATTTTATCGTATGACTTCAAATACCAGTTACAACAGACGAAACTGAAGTGCATACTGCAAGGAGAATGTTTTGTCCAATTAATAAGGGCGATGCTTTTTGCTCTAAATCTGGTCCAACAACCACAAATAAAGAAAAGGAGTGAAGCCCACAATGTGAAACCATAAATGACCTGCCCAATGAAGACTATCCAAACTAGAAGAGATGCATAACTGCTTAAAATAAACAACAATTATAATGAACCCATTCAATCTTCATCACCCTTCAACCCACTCCAAGTCAAAAGACTGTGTAAATTATGAGCTCTGCAGCATGCCTGGAATGTTAACAAATCTGGGCTCTGGAGCGGTGGTGGCAAGTGAACTTCAGAGTGAAGGATCCTTCACAGCATTTTAGTTTCAGAAGTATCATCATCCCTCAGCTAAACACATCTCAAGCCATTTTAAGCAAATCTAAATTCAGCTCACCATTTTTCCACAGGCAGAGCTAACTGCAGAGCACCAGTGTGCTACATTCTTGGTGCAAAATCCTACTGCATAATAGGAGCACAGCACTTCTGAATTGTCCCTGGGTCACATGCATTCAAGTCCTCTAAGCTTAAATTAGAAATGGTCTGGATAACACCTCCAAAACCTTCCTAATATCTTTTTCAACCCAAGGAGACACGCTGATATTGTTTACTTCTGGAGCTAATAACAGAATTACACGTGACAAAGCCACTGAGATTCTGCATCCATGTTAGTCTACTAGGGGAGTAAACTAATCAAATGGGACACAGTGTAGTTTCCTAGACTGAAGAACTAAAAAGTGTCTACCTGGCAATTAAAAGGGATGTAAAAGTCTTATGAGTGTAACTGAAATATAGCATTTTGAAAGAAAAAATTCAGCTCAGGTGATGAATCTTGTGTATCAGATGTTATGTGCCTAGCAATCAGCAGAGAAAGAGACTTTTCCGTGCATCTCGATTTTCATTCTTTTTGAGTGACATTCTTTGTGAAGGGAAGAAAAATATGGAGAAAATATGGAAATTTGTACTCTCTCTTTTTCCTATGGCTTGCAGTACTTATTCTCCCATGTTTTCTCACTTACTTAGTGCCACTGGGACAGCTGGTGAAAACAAAGTCCTTGAGCATATGTGCAACGGGCACTCAGAAGGTTGCTTGGTCCACATATCATTGATAGAACTGCTACTGAAGGCCTGTTTCATATAAACCACTAAAACCCAATCATCCAGGCTCCAATTGCCAGTTGGAACTCCATTCAATAATCAAAATCTGCAATAATCAAATCTACTGATATGATACCAAAAATTCAACATAACTACAGACTACTAGATCTCAGCATAAGTGACACTGTACAGCCTAGCAGTCCAAATATAGTCTCATCTGCTGCATCTCCTAAATAAGCTGAAGGAGTAGATGAGTTCTTCTGAATATACTTTTAAAACATAATGATGGAAAAGTAGTGAAAAGAGGCAGGTTTTGCATTTTGCTCTCTAACCCCTGAGGTCTGCAGAGAAAACTTTGGCACTGATTTAATTTCTCAGGCAGACAGCTTTATTTTTCCTGTAGAACGTAACTGTTGGCATAACAGAGGAACAGGAGGCTGGCAAAATGGCATGAAACAAATAGTCTAGATCTTTTCCAAGTTGTTCCTGCTGCCACTACATAACTAAGAGCTTAATAAAATGTGCTACCAAGATGCAAACATCTTGCACGCATTCACGCATTTTCTTTATTATCTTAAGCGATAAACCTGCCCATTCAATGCACATGTTCAAGTTCTAGCAACCTTGACCATCTGAGCCAAAATCTAATATAAAAAAAACCAAAGTGATTTTCAGATGATGATGATAACATCAAACATACTCTT
>NW_009259100.1:977679-996853 GCF_000687185.1 Egretta garzetta
CAGTTCAAAAATGAGAAGATGGAATAAGATTCCTACAATCTGCTGGTTCACAGAGAGAAGAATCTATTGTGTTTGTCTGAACTCTGGTGTGTTGCCTTTAAGCATTTGGTGGTACTCACTACTGCTTAAGAAGATATTTAGAATTCCAACATGAAAGGTCTGTTTCATATTTTAAGCCCAATAAATCTCGATCACAGCTCTCAATTGAGACAGCAGTCTGGCAAAACTACATGGACAGCAGACACTTTACTGTGGTTCTTTCTCCCCACTCAGCCTCTCCCTCACCCACCTCCCCCAAATTGAAGTTTATTGTTGCCAGAAAAAACAAGAAACAGCATATCTGAAATTTAATCTTCCTTAAATTTGCAGAGCAAGCCTACAGAGAAGATTAACCATATAAGCTGGGCATATTGTATTATTTCTCTCAGGATATGCGTCATGTTTTTCCCCCACCCAGTGTTTTCTGTTGTTATTGATTATTGAGTTTCACCCCTCAGCAAATCCAGTCTTCGCAAAGGTAGGACTGGTTTCTGGTGGTTTTTTGGCTTTGGTTTCTTTTTTTCTCTCCTTTTCAATACACCTTTCCCATAAAAACAAATTCAGTTTGATGCAGCTGCTGCTTTGGACATATTGTTGACATATGAATACACTGGGAGCAAATAGCAACCTATCTGATGCCTAATTAAAACTTATAGTTACACTGCAATTAACAAGGGTGTTAAGAAGCACATCTTTTCAGTATACTTCAGAAAATTATCTTACTATGTCTTTCAATTGGCCCAAGAAGCAGAGTTGTAATGTCCCTCTTCCTGCCCACCAACACTCACCTGGCAAGGGTATTGCTATAGCTAGCTGAAGAATAGCTAGGTGATACAGCACAGTCTTTACTGGTATTAATCTTTTTTAGACCAAAGCCTACCTAGGCATGATCTAGAGCCTGGTGAAGCCCGTGGAAACCCTCTGGTAGCCTCAAAGGGTTTGGGGTAATGGGTAGATCTATGGGCTTAGTTTAGCATCATTACTTATCAGTACTTGATGCTCTTCCTGGTGATTATCACTTAGGACTTAAACAGAGAGGATGTCAGTATACTCTGTGAGGTATTGAAGTTTCCTTGTTCTCACTAGAGGGGTCTTCCTCAGGAGGCCTATCAGTGTGATTACAAGCAAAACGTGACAGCAGAGTATGCCAGCAGACTGATGAAGATGTTTCATTTCTAACAACAGGATATTAGGATTTAGTTATGCAGATGTCTACAGCTCTTAGGCAGGGAAAATGCAAAGACTGACACATCTAAAATATAAGTGTGAATGAGCCTGCTTGCAGACAAAGTTGGAAAACACAATTGAAGCCAGACTGAATACTTAATATTATTACTGTTCATAGACTCACTGCTGCTTAAGTGGGAAAGGACAACAGTGAGCAACTCTTCACGTGCTTTGAATAACAGAGGATATAGGTTTGCATCACCTAATTCCTAAATCAACCCTATAACTTTTTGTTGACTGAGGCAAGTCTTAGTTTCAATAACCTCAAGGATGAATTATCTATCAGAAATAAGGTATTGCTGGGGGCCTAAACTAAAAGCAGTAACATCTTGTGTAAGCATGTGTATAACTGAAAAGGTTTAATTTTGTCAGAAAAAAAATGGCACAATAACTACCACTTTAATTTTTGGCTCTGCTTTACTGTACTCATATGGCATATGTGAGAACATGTGTGACTACAAAAGAATAGGAAGAAAAGAAAACCTAAATCCAAGCAACTAAGCTTGATTCAGTTTGTGCTCCAAACTTCCTACAGATCTGGATGCAGAACTTCAGTTTTACTTGCATGAGAGATTTAACTGTATAGTATGTGATAAAATCCATGGTATCCATGATTTTGGCAATTTTAAAAGGCAATCTACTTGTGCTTCGAGAATAATTACAGGGGCCAGTTAGAAAGCCTGTTCTGAATGTTAAGGGAAGGCCCTTATTCTGGAAAAGGGCCCTATTCACAGCAGCTCTTTAGTTCATGCTTATGTCTCACTGAAACAAATGCCCTGAAGAGCAGTTCTCACAGTAAAAGAGACTTGAATACCAGACTTCACCCAGAAATTATACGTGGAGAATTAATACAGATGTAGAAAATGGAACGCTGGAAGTATTTTGAAGTAAGAGGAATGAGTTGATACCAAGATCTTGGCCCCTACACAGCTCCATCTGGACAATTCCAGTGCCATGAAGGAATTACAGAGATAGGTCATCTCAGCACCCAAAGGTTAATTTTGTAACACACAAAGGAGTTACACAAAGGCATAACTCTGTATGCAGAGTGGGAAGAAGTGGTCTGACTTCCACCTGGCCTGATTCTTCATGTTCTTCAAGTACCCTGGGAAGAGAGACTTGGGGGGAAGTGTGGAGGGGAGAAATTACAGATAAATCAGGTAAAATCTCCAAACAGATTACGGTGCTCAGCTTTCTTCCCATCAATGACTAAAAGAACCCTTTTGGTTTGTTCTGAGGTTTGGGTTTTGGTTCTAATTTGGTTTTACTTGAATATCTTGTTCTTGGTTTTATAGTGCCACACACAAGAACATCCAGCCCTTTCGCTTTATGGCAAATGTCACTACAGGTCAATGCAAGGGTAAAATCAGCTGAATTCACTGTCTCTCCTCCATCCCCGCCATGAATCCACACAATTATATATTAAAAGCAACACAAGGCCACATTTCATACAGAATCTTTTTTTCTCCCTGGAGAATTGCTTTAGTCATGTTGTGTTAGTGGGATTTTCTTTTTGTTTTGAAGGCAGAAGAGAATGGAAGAGGACTATGGAAATGGTAGTCTTTCCATGAATTGGTAGAATTTCCATGAATTCCATATTAATGGAAACAGTCTACTTCTACATACGTTGGTTTGCAACAGATTTTCTTTTAAACAATCTGATAAAAATAAGGGGGGCACTCCTCTCAGCAGGAAAAAAAAACAGCAGGAAAAAGAAACCCCAAAGAACTTTATTTTCTGAGCAGCAGCAAAGTTCTCTCAAATGACATTCTTTATAAAGCTGTTACTGTATCATAGGCCAGATTAAAGTGCATTTACTAAGTCCTAGTTCTCCTTAGATCTAAATCTGTCTTCAGATGACCTTCCTGATTTAATCCAGATCATGAGCATGCTCAACATCCTTTCCTATATATTTGGTAGAAGTGACTGAAATGGAATGCAGTATCAGAGCTGCCCTTATTTGTAATTTATCTAGGAGGTGTTCCTATAAATGATAAGTGCAGTTCTTTTTTTTGTTATGCTTTTATGAAAGACTCATCTAACCCACTGATATCCTGAATAGGTGTTCCATTATAAAGGACATGGTGTTTTTGCTATTGTAATACTGTGGGGTTTTTTTCTGCAAAAGGTATTAAGTTTTTTGAACTTAAGACTACTAAGAGGAAAGAAGGGAAAATTCAAAGAACTAAAAATAAAGAGAAACAGCTCTTTTCTCTGGGTTTGTTTTTCTTTGTTAATAGAATCATCTATATTTAGATGCCATTGGTCAAAATACACTCTTTATTTCTAGACCTCACCTAGCTTAAATTCTAATGCCATTAAGTGCCTTGTCCCCTGAATCTGAGGGTCAAGTAATCAAGACCTAATGAAATGTAGCGTTAAGACATGACAAGCTGTACTGTTATGCTACTGCGCTATTTCCACTATCTAGAAGAGATTTGCTAGGTCTACTTCCAATGTCCAGACCTTGCAGGCTGAAAAACTTTCAGAAAAAGAAGAGTTTCTTTTTGTATCCTTTAATTCAGCATTCCATCACATTTATGACTCTATGACAACAAAGTGGGGATTTCAAAAGATATGGAAGAAACAAGATTTTAAAAGAACAGGAACAACTCAAAGCAGACATTGCTAAAAGCAGAATCCTGTATGTAGTGGCCTTAAAGTTCAGTCTTTAAGAAATATACTGTTTACAGATTAGTTACCCATACTGTTGTAATGACATCTTAGAATTAAGCCTTTCCAAATGAACACGAGGAATGACCCACTTCCCAAAAGGTGCTGAAAAGTTTTGTATCCAGTACAACCCAAATTAGCGATGACCTATAGCAACAGAGAAAAGGACATGACTTAGCATACCATTTGGAATGCTTAACACCCACTAATGTGTTTAAATATGTATTCTAATCAAGGACGATCATAACCATTTTTCCCAGACTGCACATCATTTTCTATCATTGTGGTAATGGTCTGAGTGTCTTTGTATTGGACTAAAAGAATATGCCTATTTAAGCTTGCGTTGGAAGTGTAATTCTCAGTCAGCAGGCTACAGCACCAAAGCTAATGTTTATTGAGTACTGTATTTGAACTCTGCTATGAACTATTTGAGCAAGAGTTTCTAACACACAGTTTAGCTTGGATAGTTTTCAAAAAGGCAGCCCTTGTCTTTGCTGAATATGAAAGGCAAAGCGGAACTTTTCTACTGAGACCCATTCTGCTACCAGAGAGCTGCAGCACCCTCCTGATTCTGAGTGCCCAGGAGCGCCTGGGTATGGCTTATAGAAAAAGATTTATTGCTTCCAGCTGGGAAACCCAAGAAGGGACTTATTCCTAATATATCTTTTATATCGCGTGCAGCTCAGATATTAAGTATACCCATGATAGACAGACAACACCAATATAAGAATAAATGTCCCCACTTACTATGAGATATAATATTTCCACTTACATCCAATGCTGACGTAAATTGAAATAAGGGTATAGCTTCAATCCATTGTTCATGAAGAAGAATAAGGTGCACATTGTACAAGAGAAAAACAAGTGTATTACTGATGGCAGGAGCTCTGTGACCTGACCTTCGGATTTGAACATACAGCCTACCTTGATACCATAAGCATGCTTAGAGCAGGCAGCAGCTGTGCCTAAATAACTGCAATTTGCTACAACACTGGAAGACAGAAAATATGAAAAGCTCTTCAGAAAACATCCCTAGTATCATGTCATTAAAATTGTTTATCAGTAAGTGAGTCAAGAAATTAGGGCACTAAAAAGATGGCTGTGGTGGAGGACCAGAGAACACAAGTCTATTACTGAAGCTCAGGAACCAGCAAGCACACATTTTCCTCTAAGCATGTGACCTTGTTTTATTTCTCTCCTTTCTACCTGTAATTTACTTCCTAGCTGAAGAATAATCTTCTTTCTCAGCGGATCTAACCTTGTCCCAGTTCCTGCTCTCATTCTTCCTTCTTCTGCTTCTTATACACCTGTTTCATTTCGTTCTCTTCAGCTTGTATCTACTTCTGGCTGTGCAGCTCACCAAAAGCTACATTCACTTGGTGGTTTTGTTCCCAAGTGAGGGACGGAGCAAGCCCATTCACTAGGAGCGCTCATGGCAGAGCTGAGATGCCCTGTATTAACTTTCTATACTTAGCGCAATAAACGTAGATGGTCACATTTTTTCAATCAAGATATTTTCCAGCAAAAGAAGGAAAAGGCCTCTCCTGAAATGGATACTTTTGGAGACACTGTGTTTTGTTCAGGTTTTTCTTTTTTTGTCTATAGCAAAGTGAGCCCAAAATATTTCATCTGTGTTTCTAAAAGCCAAGACTTTATCAAAACATTTCAAAAAATTGGAAAATAAAGCTGGACTTCTGGGTCCTCAGCTGGTTTAGTTGAACCTTTCTGTTAATATTTTTAAACAAAACATTTCTTGAGTTTTCCTGTTACATGGAAAACGCTTACCATTTTCTAATCTACCCCAGTTATAATATCTATGGCTTTAGGCTGGGGAGTCAAGCTACCTTCCAGAGGCAGAGAGCTAGAAATGGCCTCATTGTCTCAGAGGCTGGTCAAGGACCTTCGCTTTCTCATGGATACCTCATCACCTCAGCTTACTGTTCCTCCAAACCCAGCATTTACTACTTCTGCTTCACAGCAAGCATGCAGACAACATACAAAAACAGGCTTTCAGCAGGCTGGTTTTAAACCGGGTTTCCACATAGACGGGAAAAAGACATATAGCTCTGTTCTACGCCACTGAGAGCCTTGGAGCGGATTTTCTTCAAGAACCACGTCAAGTACTGAGAGTTGTTGAAATTATCCAAGGCTTTCTAGTTTCTAAAATATTCCCTCCCATATGCTGAGTGTCCACTTTGAAAACCTTGCTCATTCTTTCCTGCATCTGGCATAGATTTCCAGGGGGGTGGGGTGGGCTCTGCGGTCGGCGTGAGAGGAGCCCGACTTCGCAGCTGCCGTTTCCTTCCTCTGACAACACAAAAAATATCTTCAAGGAGGGAATCCCATTTAACATGCAAGTGGTAATACCAAAGATGCTTTAGCTTCTCATCCTCTTTGTGACAGTGTCCTGAAACAAAACAGTGCAGCTAATATTAGCCCGTAGGCTCCCCCCCACCACAAACCTTCATTCCTTTTCTTAACTCCTGTCGTGACTGAGCTCAACGTAAATACCATAAAATCAAAATGTAGTTTAGTTATTTATAGTGACAACTTCTTTGATGAGCTTCAACCCCTTCAGATATTTTTTCCAGACAGCTTTGATTTTCACACATCAGTTTACATTCAGTTGTTATGTGCCAAGGAGAATGCCAGTCACAGACTATTTTTTTCCCTATTTTTAATAGTATTTCTGCATCCTGGCAAAACCGGGTACATGGGACGTTTTGTGACAGGATAAAGGCATCATACCAGGGTCAGGGTATTGTCCATATATATAATGGAAACACTAAGTGTTACGATCTAGACAGAAAAGGCAGAGGCACCACAGATGTTAAAGTTTAATCAGAATCCCATAGTGAGCTTATGTAGCCAAAACTTAAATATAGCATGAGGACACTTAGCTGTAGCAGTTGGAACCAGCAGAGACCTCAGCCTTGTCTTGTTCTATATGGAAAGGGATTTGCTTATTTAATTAAAACATAAACATACAGCTTGCATTTAGCTGCAAGCAGGCAAGCATTTTTATGAATTTTAACCACAACTGTACTGTGCCCAAAGAGGGATTTTTTTCCCACACCTTGGCCTAGCTCTTGCTTCCACCATCACATTATCAGCTGGTAACAAGTCACCACTCTCCAGCACATCTGTGGAAACCGCTGGTGCGGGCTCTCTCATTCTGTAGGTAGAGACAGTTTTATGCAGCCATGGATCAACAATGTGGTTACAAGCAACCTGTGCAGGCTGCCCTGCTGTTAGAGCCAACCCCACGCGGGGGCCGTGTCAGTGCTGTGTAGCCCAGAGCCCCTACAAGGGGCTGGCAGGTGCAGTGGCAAAACCTGGTGCCCAGCCTGCTGAAGGGGGTTGTCAGCTATACAGTCTTGATTAACACCAGAAGTGCTATACTCACATCCCAGGGCAGGGTAAAAACAACTTTGATCCTCTTAAAAATTTCATTGAGATGTTGCTGAGCTTAGCTAGAATATGCTAGAGAGCCACCCCACCCCCCCACCCCCCCCCAGACCTTTAAGATCAAGTCCAAATGTTAACCTAACCCTGCTCTTCCACCACTAAGCCATGTTCTTAAGCACCACATCTACGCATCTTTTAAATACCTCCAGGGATGGGGACTCGACCACTTCCCTGAGCAGCCCCCTCCAATACTTGACAACCCTTTCGGTGAAGAAATTTTTCCTAATGCCCAACCTAAACCTGCCCTGGAGCAAATTGAGGCTGTTTCCTCTCGTCCTATTACCCGTTACCTGGGAGAAGAGACCAACACCCAGCTCTCTACAACCTCCTTTCAGGGAGTTGTAGAGGGTGATAAGGTCTTCCAAGAAAAGAGGGGGGTGGAAACAGGCAAGGGGGGGGAAGAGAAAAAAAAAAAAGAGGATCAAAAAAGAAGGAGAAAGAAAAGTGTATTATAGATATGGACTAAGAGGTGGTAGTTCAGTTTCTCCAGTCCACACATAGCATGGCTTATCCTGAGCTTAATGGAGAAAACTGCTGAAATTAGTCAGGTTTAGCTGCTGGGTGTGAACTCCACTCAGCCTAACTTAAACTAGATCTCCTTGTCACAATTAGTCCTCAAGCCGAGACACTTCCCTTGGCATGTCAACACAACCACAGCAGGGCAGCTGCAGCTGATCTGGGCATTTCAGGAGGGGGCTTAGGGCATGCTCAGGGACCAGCAAGAAGAGGGGCTACCTAGCAGTGTCCTTGGCTCCAGCTTCCCTGCCTGTTCCTCTGCACAGCCCAGGGCAGCGGGGAAAGCACATGCCACAGCCAGGTCTGACATCTGTCCCAGGACACAGGAGGGTGCGGTGTAGCTTTTCCCTCCTCGCACACCCACAGCCCAGCTGGGCCCAGCTGGCCCTACACACTCACAGGACTGGGAAAACATATGAATTACAGTCACTTAGACTACCTGAATTAAGCACTGAGGGTCTAAGTGCTTTAAAAGGCTTTTGCCTTTAGAGAGGTTTTCTCTGCATGCTTTATTTCTCAGCAAGAATACAGGAATGTTTTTGATCCAACTGCTAGTCCAGCTTATTTTACATGAGGCTGTAATTTTCAGTGCCATGCTTGTTATCTATTTAGATGGGAATGCCCGTTCCTCCTTTTCAAATGATGTAAACTATACAAGCAAGTGGATTTTAGTCCAAAACCAGAAAGCCAGTACAAAAGGTGCACAAAACCTTAAGCTGTCCCTACACATCAAGTAGTCAACATTCATCACATATATTGCTTTTGTGTTCTCTGCATCTGAATTTTGGCCAGCAGAAGTGTTTCTATGGCTGACCGTTGTTTAAGTGATGAGTGACTGCCTCTAGAAAAAAGAACTCCTCTTTATATGGCAATGATGAAACCCATTCAGTGCAAAGAATTATTACCTGCCTGTGAATTGTTCAACTTGGAGGGATCTCAATGAGTCCTGGGTGTCTCAAGATAAACGTATTAATTTTTCTGTTTGTCTCCACTGCAATAGATTATCCATGGATAATTCCTACAAAGGTTTTCCTGCTTTGCCCCTTCCCAAGTTGTTTGTTCTTAGTTTTATGGAATCTGCCTCCTGCAATTATGAACCTGGAGTACTTTGATTTAAGATCTGCTAATCAGTGTATGCAATTTCCTTACGCCTGTGCCTAAGCAACATTAAGATACTGTATCCCATAATCTCTGTTCACATGGTCAGCCCTCGATTAATAGTAGAGTTTCACTCAAAACACCATGCAGCTGAAGCAAAACTGAGTCTTTGCACAGTGAAATAAACACATTAAGAGGAGGATTAAGGATGACTGAAGTTTTGTGGCTTTGTTTTGTTGTTTTCAGAGGGTTTTTGTTGGGTTTGGGGTTTTTTTTGTTTGTTGGTTTGGGTTGGGGTTTTTTTTAGATAATCAGGTATTGAAATCCAAAGTGAAAAACATATATTCCTCCCTTTTAGGCTTTTCTTCCTAACAACACTCAGACCATTTCAAGGGGGAGAAGAAGTAGTAAACAAAGAATATTTCTTGTTGATGGGTCAGTCGCAGTTTTATGTAGGCTGAAAAGTAGATTGTAATCCTGTGAAACGGCAGCATACTTTTGTTCCTCCCTCCCTGCCCCCATCCTGAAAACACACATGGCTTGACAAAATGCCACTAGAACGTGCTTGAAAACAGTGATCTCATTGTGAAGGCTGAAAACTTAGGGCTCAGTATAGTTGGATGATTGAGAAGCACAACATGCTCAACAGATGTAAAAACTGTATAATTCATGACTTTCTCAAGTGGGGAATGAGCTTCCACAGCCAGTTACTAAACCGCTGCAAGAGGTGTAAAATATCCAGCGATTTCCTATGCGAGTGCACCAACTATTTCAGATATGCACATACTACTTGTGAGTTTTGGCTAGTGGTCACTGGGGTTATTTCTCACTGCTCTGTTCTGTACTTGTTTTGGGGTATTTTAATAAGAGAGGAGAGACTCAACATTTTATCCTTGGTTTTCCTATTAAATGGTGAGGAGGTGGGGGGAAGGGCACGAGCAAACAAACTCTAAGCAACTTAAGTCCAGAGAAAACTTAAAAGGAGATTACAAACCTCGGACTTCCCACTTGCCTTAGTGAGCTGGCAGGAAAGCCAGTTTAAGCCAACTGGGTTTGTTGTTCCCTTGGGTCTGCAATCCTGCATAGACCTCCCTAGCAGACTCTGAAATTTTGGAAATCCAAACTGAGGCTCGCACGATCCCTTTTCCTTTTTTTTTTTTCCAAAGAGTTTCCGTCTCTTGCTTTCTTCTGAACCTCAAAACCCAAAGAAATTAATTTCTTAAACTTTTCTAAAAATTCCCAGATTGTGTTCCTTTAAAATTAAGCAGATCTCTCTGCTACTGCACATCGTTTCTGCAGGGCCTCACAGGGGAAGGCTGCTGATGTTTCTTGCTTCCAGATCCAGCAGGCAGCTGGAAGACATTTTACCTTCCCATACTACAGGTTAGAATGGTGTCAAGGCTGCTCTAAATTGTGCCCTGAGGACTTCTTGCTCACTGAGGACTGTCATTCCCATCCTGGCTGCACCTTCTCTGGCTCCAGACATATTCTCCACAATGAAAGCAGCCATCCCTGACATTGTAAGACTGCTTCATACCAATACTGTCAACAGAATCATGTGCCAGAAAAATAAATAAAATAAAATCAGTGCATGGGTGCAACCCTGGGTGCCATATTGCCAGCATCTGATCACAGAATAGAGAGTTAACCCGGAGAACAGAAAAATCAACCTCGGCGCAGCAGATGTATCTCAACATACATATGGCTTGAAAAAGGTTCTCTTCACAAGAAGAGCATGAATGAGGCAGAATTATAGCATATCCACCACCTACTAGAGGTTTGAAGAAGTCTTCCCAAATTAACATGCCTCTTTAATTTAGACTGTGCAGAGCCTTCTGGGCAGCTCGCCAGCCTTCACAGCTGTTGGCAGGTAGGAGAGGATGGAGCAGGAGATAAGAGCAGAAGAAGGAATATTCCTTTTGGGAGTATTCAGCCTCTGGAGGCAGATGTTGATTTAGAGAATTCATTTGACATCTGTCAGAGGTTACTGCGATGTTCATAATTGCTGTCCCCTAGCGTTAGTTTATCACTGCTGCCATGCAGTAGCTATTTGTGACATTATTTTCATGCAAAACCTCATTTAAAAAGGCTTGTAGCTTCCCCTGCCTCTTCACTGTTTTGGATAAAAATTTCTCATACTCATTGAATGCCCAAGCTGCATTATTATTTCTGGACACTTCTGAGGCTGTCCACGTGTAAAACATAATAGGCTGTCCAGCTGTTACATACGGTCAAATTCTTTATGGAGCTGGAATAAATCAGCTCTCCTCCTCTCTCTTTTTTAAAGTTTCAGATTTGGCAGGTACCTACTCCTGAATGCTGAGCTCATGCCTTGCCCCAGTTGAAAAAATTTGATTTCACAAAACACAGGAATAGCGTGTCAGGAATAGTGAAAACTAATTATGCAATTAGTTTTTCTTTTTTTTCCTGGACCTTATGGAAACAGAGCAAGGTGCATGTCTCCAAGTAGATACAGGCTCACAATAGACAAATGATCTCACTAGCTGGAAGAGAAAAATCTTTCTATCCCTGTCCCAGGGGAGTGAGGTCTTTTCCCCCTCCTCCAACTCACCTTCCTGCAGTTAAAAACACCCTTGCTCTTCCCCTGTTTTAATCTCCTCCCTCCACCTCAAAAAACAGTCCCACATTCATGCACAGAATGAACAGCAACAGAAAAAGTTAGGTGAAGATGCTTATGTCTAGGCTAACATTACATAACTTTAAAAATAGACAGAAGGCTTCCCCCACCAACTTTGCAGGCATGAACATGCCACATTGCTATAGGTGATGGTAGGGTGAAATAGTAGTAGTAGTAGCGTGTAATAAGGTTACAGAGCCTTGGCTTTCCTCCAGACTTCACAAGTCAAACTGGCTGGTTTGTCACTTGGAGAAAATTTTGACAAAAACCAAGTGCATGTTTTTTCCCAAGTTTCCTTTAGTTGTAGTTCAGTTTATAAAAAAGGAAATTTCATTTTGCATTAGTTTTTTACCTGAATTCAGCCTGCTAATCCATTTTCTGCCTGTCTAACTCTTGTATTCCAAGACCAGGAACATGCCTTAGAACACCACCATTTTAAACAAAGCTTCTCAAATTTGTCAGTGTATGAGAAAAGCTAGGAGTGTGTACGTTCCCACTTCTGCAAATTCCAGCAGACTATAGTAGCTACGTATCAGATTTTAGAGAAACGGAAAAACAATCACAAAAAATTATATCCTAAGACTCTGAGTTTAATAAACCCATTTTGATTGTCCCAAATGACACAAAAGACTAAGACTGTCTTACTGGCAACGGTATGAGATGACATATTATGCACTCACGGCTGTGCAAAATGATGCCCACTCCAAATGCAGTGCTAAAAACTTCTCATGACTTACCGGGTTCAGAAAGGTAGATGACACTCACTAAGAAGAAGCAAGAAAGTCAGAATCAAAAGACAAACTACAATGCACAACTTCATTTCATTCAGCTGACAAACGTAAAGGATATTTTTGCTATGCATTATTACAGAATAGCAACAATATGTGCACCAATACGTAACAAGTCAACTGCTGAGGAAGTGAGCAAGCGACTTTCTAGGATTTCAGTGCTTCTACAGCTGAGAGGGCTGTCACAGTCCAATCACAGCTTGTCCAACTTAATTCATATAAGTTGTTTTAATATTTGTTTAAGGTCTAAGACATGTTAGGGCAATGTTTACTTTCATTCTCCAGTTCACTGTAAGCAATCCCCTTGGTTGCAGTTTGGGCAAAACCTGGCCATTGACTTCAGTGGAGCCAAACATATTTTTGAATTTTATTTCATGAAAAGAAAGACATGCAAAGTTAGCCCTTGGCTGCAATTTCAATTTAAGGAAAAGAAAGATTGCCAGAATTAGCTTATCATCATAGGTGATCTCTTGACTTTGTCTCAAGAACAGGACATATCTCTCTTATTAAGTAAAAATTTGTCAAAGTTATTGTGCATTTTCTTTTGTGTTCCTGCCTCTCCAGATGAGTTGTAGTTAAAAATGAGAAGCCAGATCATCCATTTCCATGGAAACTGGGAGAAAGTCAGTGCTGAAGGATCTATTTCATATGGCTTGCATCAAGTAGTTCACACTAGGGTTGGTGCTTCTTACTGAAGGCTGTTATTGCACCTTTTAAGTTTGTTACCTGAGCATTGGCTCCCTCCTATGACAACAGCAAGAGAGAACCTCCCAGTGTAGATGCTTCAAGTCACATCTGGAGGACTCTCTTCTCACCTAAACACACAGGAAGGCAGGGTTGGTGTAAGTAGAAATTCTAGGGGATGAAAGCGTACTCTGAATAGATGATTTGCCAGTTCTGCTTCCCGTGACCTGTGTGGTCTGAAACCTAGTAGCCTGAGAAATTATCTTTGGGTTACTGCTACAGTTCAAACCAGCAGGACTACTAATGCTATCAGGTTCCCAGTCGCAGAGCAGGGACTGGTGAGGTGATGTTTCCATTCAGGGTCACCCACTACTCATCCCCTCCTCAGGCACCTCAGGCCCACACCAAAATCTGTTAACTTTCAAGAAACCCTGTAAAACAACTTTACCTGCTTAAATTCTTGGTAAGGAGAAAACTGTATGGAAACAAGGCAAACCATACAACTGCTGGAAGACATTTGTCTTCTTGCTGGTTACTTATGTTTTAGAATCTGGCTTAGTCTGAAAGGTTTTGCATGATTTATCTTTTTCCTGTGTTTATAATCATCTGTGTAAGTATCTGGTGTTTGAGGACAGGCACTTTTAAAGTACAAAGTAAACATTGGCTCCACCCATTTTCCAAAATATCCTAAATAGCTAAGTCCTTCTGAAAGCGTATTGGTGACCTTGGTTGGCATTGTTGTAGCATGATTACCCTTCGTTCTCTCACAGGGAGAGGAGAAAGTTGGATACTTCAGACAAAATAAGCAGACTGGCTTGCTTAAAGACCTACTTAGTTACTAAAGTAAACCAAAAATAATGAACTAACTTTGATTCTTAAATAAACATCTTTGAGATTGTTATTTTAACACATCTGGTAACATGCAATGACCTATTCTGAGTCGTGTAAGCCTCCATGTATACAAGTCCCAAATCCTCATAAGCACAAAAGAAGCCACTCCAAATTCTTATTTTCTTATTTGCCTTCTGGTTTGAATAATTTTAACTAAAAATGTCACTGAACCTACCGTACCTTTTAAGTAGGAGATCAAAGAGATGATGAGTATAAAGGAGAAAAGAAAAATAAAACCCTGTAGATTATGAATGAGAGAATAATTGCTGGAGTCTGCAAGATACTTCTATTGTATGGGCAAAACCAACAATAAATCAATTATTTTTATTCCGAGAGCCATTCTGATCCACAGCACCCATTCGCTGCACTGGACTACTGGGGAGTTTCACCACTGTTGTCCAGGTCTGGCAAGCAGATAAGCGTTGTTATCAAGGAAATCTTGTACTCAGGGAAACTCTTGCAAGTACTGAAGAAGTTGTCCGAGAGCAATATCACTGCATGATATGGGCCTACTGGTTGAAGAATGCTGTGAGGGTACCTAATACAAATTTCTTAAAATGCTTTGATTTACTGTGTGTGTGTATATATATATTATTTTAATAGTTCTTCTGATCTGAGAGTAACTTAGATACATGAATATTTACATTTATCTTAAAACTTTCCAAAGGTTGTAGAAAGTAATATAATTAAAGAATAGTGCATATAAAGTTTGGGTGAATAAAAACTACAGAGTTCCCACCTGTCAAAAAACAATATAATAAATTATGGTGAATTAGATTCTTGTAAGAAGGTCCTTGTATACAGTAATACTATGTATTATACTATTGTTCTAACTCTAAGCTTCCTGTATGTGAAATTTGGTGGCATTGCACAACTATGAATTCCTCATATGTCTTCAGCTGTCTTTCAGAGAAGTTTTCACAACTTCTGGCTTCTGTAACTCTCAGCAATGATATAATCAAAACTAATCCTGAAGTCAGAAAATCAGTTGTTAATATATCAATATGATTCAAAAATGCCTTTTGGGATAATAATTTTCTTACTCTCTCTATATATACACACATATATACCTATCCCATATTTATCCTAAACATACATTCATTGACTAAAAAACTCCAAACATCAATTTATCAATTTTTCTTTATATATAACTGGACGCATTTTATAAACAAAAGTAATATTTAATTTTTAGTCGGCTGGAAATCTTGAAGTCACTTTCACAGAATATTAAAGCGATAGTAAATTCTTTATGTTATAATTCTATAAAGTACACCTTTTTTCAGAAAAAACACTAAAATTTCACATGATCTTATAAATCCTATCTTAATTTCGTAGATTTGTGGTCTGAAATATGAATGGTTTCTACATAAACTCTTTGTTTTGTTGAACTGGTGTAATGAGCTTTACTAATCTCAAAACTCCGAATCACTTTCTTAGTCAATATTATTTCTGTGTAGTGAGGAAGAACCTATTATCAAAGTGTAAGTGTATTCTATACCCTGAAGACTTCTAGACACGCTTTCCAATATTAATAAATATTCCCCAGAAAATATTTTAGTTATCTTAAATCACTCAAAAAAACCCCCAAAAAACCCAAAAAAAGAAAAGTCTTTGCAAAAGTCTTTTTCACTTATCCAGTGGGGTTGATACACAGATAAGTTCTGCAGTTCATTCAAACAGATGTCTGGTTCGCCAAAACTTATCAAACTCTAGCTCTAGTCAAAGCAGGTTTTGGTCCATGCAGTGTGTCACTAATACCTCTGTGGTCTAAAAAAAACCTTGAACCATCTTTCCGCCTGTGTGGTTACAGTGAATCAGAGAAGAAAAAAAGATGTTGTTCTTTGATGAACCTACCAAGGACTAGCTGCTAGTAAAACAAGTTGTTTCTGTTAAGAAGTATTTGTGAGCTCTACCAGGTGCTTCAGCCTAGAAATCTCAAAATTTACAGGGGATTCATTATCATTGAACTATGAATGTTTTACTGTATTTTATTAATATTTTTCACATCCCTGAATAAGAAGCAATATCATCCAAGAATATCAGTACAAAAATCAGCATCCAGGAGCTAAACCAGTAAACTCAGAACCACCTCCTGCCTTTAGCTTCCTGCCCTGTGGATAGGATTTTCACAATTCCCATCAAACCAATCCAGGGAAAGCTGCTAGCCCTCTGCAATCCTAAAGAAAGTTAGTAACGTGTTTTAAACTGCAGTAATTGATAAACATGCTTTACATTTTAATGAAAGCAAGTATTTTCTTCACTTTTCTGGGATATAGAAAATGCCAGAAGCCAAATCGCTTACGTGGATTACTGTGTCTATACAGCCAGGCCTGTTTTTGATGAATTTCCTCATCCTGAGTAGTTCCTATGTATTGCAAAGTATGAGTCAACATGAGCAAAGGTGGCAGAGACGAGCTCCAAGGGCTGGCTTAATCTCTGCAGCAGCAGGGTTGCCATCCAAATTTAGACTAGAATTTGGGCAGCCAGGAGAGTAATTAATTACTGGAACAAACTTCCAGGGGCAATGATAGTGACTGCCACCAAAATGTTTAAACCAAGTGGCAGTTTTGGGGTACTCTGGTATCCCTAACACTACACCACACCTGCACCACTGAAGATGGCAGAGTATTGCATAGACAACGTTGCTCTCCCGGCAGGAGGAGGAGATAGTTCATTGTATGCCCACCTTACTCTGGCTCAGCTTCACGAAAGAGCAATGGAATGAAACCTCAAGCTCTTCTTGGTTTCCTCAACTGCTTTGCTGCTCTCTCAGGGGAAATGCGATAAGAGGTTGAACGGTGACTCAAGGATATTACTGGAATTCTTCAGTAACCTGGGTCAGTGTTTAATCACCATTACCCATGGGTGCCAGATTGAGCTCATCACATGGCACAGAAACTGTTGGACAGAATTAAACCCACGCAAGGAGAGTTATGTTTGCACGCAAAAGAAAATATAATTTCTGGGAGGCAGTTGCCACAGACTTGTCTCTGATGGTTAAGGGTGCGCACCAAGAAATCTTCAAGGAGAGACCACAAGTTCGAGACCTGCATTCCTCACTGACTTGTAGGCAGCGCTGCCTGTAATAGAACATGGCAGGTCAGAGACTCCATCAGCTCCTCACTGCCCATGATCTGACTCCAATTACATCAGTTCTTGTCCTTTCCATACGAGATTACAGATCTGGAGTTAACTGGAATTAGAAATAGGCAATCTCAACAAAAAAAATGCAAAATTTGAGAGAATCTCAAGTTGCTCCTCCAGGAATCCTGAGGTTTAAGCCTGCCCCTTGGCAACAGCCATCAAGGTTAGGCTTGGGTTTACCTATGAGTTTAAGTCTTGCACTGTGTTCTCATTTGCTGCCATTAGCTCAATTCAGCACTGATACCTCTTGAATATAGGCGCTTCATCTTTCTCAGGCTCAAGCCAAAACACATGCAATTCAGTATCAGCTGAACACAGTGACAACAACCCTAAGGCACTCAAACTGTTGGTGTTCTGTACAGACACCCACTCAGAACTTAATAACGAAGCAATCAGGTAAACAAGTATCTCAGCAACTTTTCTCTGGAAAGAGATGGTAACAAAACTTCATTGACTTTATATTGAATAACAGAAGTCTCCTCATTAATTTCTAGCTCTGGAGAGCACTCAGATGCTACCACAATAAAGCCAAGACACTTCACAGAACAGGATTTTTTAAGAATTTCATGTTCTTGGCTATCAGGTTGAATTATATTTTTTTGTTAAACACCAAGCAGTTGTTCTGAAGAAGTTGAAGCCCATAGCAAGTGGAGGAAGGAACCTAGGACTCCCATGCTTAACTTGATGCATACTCACTTGCTGAGATTTAAGAGCACGAAGGAAGCGCTAAGGAAAGCCAGGCCTGACAGACAGAGTGATGAATGTTGTATGGAGTAAAGGTGCGCATATACTTTTATAATGAGTCTGAAATAAGAAAAAAAATATACGGCCTTAACACAGGTTTTTCTCCAACCCTAAAGCACAGGCCTCAGGAATATAAGAATACATGTTAACCACATACTCTGGATGCTTCCAGGAAAGGCTTTCCATTTGTAAATTTGAAAGGTGGATATCCCATTCCCAATGGACTGCTTTAATAAATACAATTGCTAAGGAAACAACAACAACAAGCAATAAACTCCAAGCAACTTAACTGTGAGCTGGTAAATTCAGTATGAACGTTATATCCAAAATTAATTGGAAACAATTAATTATGCACTATTTTTTTCCTGTAAAAGCTGAGCTAATGAGAAGGCGTATAGATATGCCAACTGAAGGACTGACTGATCTAAAAATAAACCACTCCCACTATAACCAAATACCATTTTGAGGTGCCCGTATAGTTGTATTACAGCATAGCTCATTTCTGAGCAGTCACTTCAGAGTGGGCATTTTCTTACGTGTTTTTTCCACAGTGCTCTCTGTAAGCAGTGGGACAGCAGAAGGGCGTTTCTGTTTGCCAGGGTTCTGGGTGAACATGGAGCCTGCCACAGGGCAAGCGGTACCATGGCTTCCTGGTAGGGTGCAGATAAATTCCTCCCACTCAAAAATAAAAATCTCAGTGTGGTGCCTTTCCTCAAAAAGTGACCCCCAGAGGAAGGAGCGTTTTGGACATTTAGTCCTTGCTTCTCTTCCCTGTGATCCTCCCAAGTTTGCATGGCAAGGAGGACAGGAGGAGGAGACAGGCTGCAGAGCTTGCTGCTAACTCACAGGGCAGCATGAGGGGGGTTTTTTGTTTGTTTTTTGGGGGTTTTTTTTGGGTTTTTACACTGTTAGTGATAGCCCTCACTTCAAATGTGATTTTTAAATGCATGGGAAAGGGCTTGGTTGCATTTAAACCCTTGGCCAAAAGTCACTGCCACCATGTATTCCCACCCTGCCAGGGGGCTATGTCTGGAGTCAGTTTGAAGCATTTTTGAGCCTCATCCTACCCCTCAAATAGAGCCATGCAAGGTAAATCATGGAGGGAGTAATGGAGGCAGACCCAGGGTCAAAACAGAAACGCTGGTACTCAGATATCATGCAGGACCCTGGGCCACAGTTAGCTGGTGTACAGCTCAGGATAGGAGAGCTCCATTTTTTTTTTTATTTTTTTTTTTTCACTGCAATCTGCTATTGCTCAGCAGGA
>NW_009259100.1:997367-1047301 GCF_000687185.1 Egretta garzetta
TGTCCTGGTCGTAGCTTTACCACAGGACACCATGTGGGTTTTATAGCTGGGTCTTGCACTCCATTGACAATGCAGCTTTGCAGCACAGCCTTCCCAGCAAGCAAGACACATGAGATCAGCAAGTGGTATAGCAGTTATCATAGGATGGCCTGAAACATCACCTTTCCAGGACCATGGCCATCCTTAAGTTTACCCATGCTCCAGGCTGGACAGGAGTGCATCTTTTGAATGCTCCTTGTCAAAGCTGCGGTAGCCAACTATTGTCATGGCAACATCTGCATGTGGAGGGTAACATTCACCTCAAACGCTGGGCTCTGCATAATCTCAGATAGACTGTTGCCTTAGTTAAAGTTAGATCACCATGGCACCAGACAAATGATTTTCAGAGAAAAGCGTCTAGAAGTTGGCATGCGTGTCGACTCAACCGTTCTGACATTGGCCATTTGTGTGGATTTAGACTGAAAGAATCTGATTTCTCATAAAAGTAAATTCTGAAAATAATTCTTCTGGCCTCAACTTAAATATCTGGTTGGATAAAACAAAGGTCCACTTTTACTTGAAAAAATAGTCACAATTCAAGCAGAGACAGATTTATAAAAGGTAGAAGGAAAGAAGAAACCATGCAAATATATTTTTGGCAAAGAGAGTACTTTAGTTAAAAAAATGCTATAAAAACCAACAATGCCTCATGCCCATCTCCACTAAACGCCTTTATTTTGATAAATTACCATTTTCTAGAGGAAGGTCAGCCACCAGCTGTGCCAGCATAAGGCAGAACCTTGTTCATGGGACCCACTACTCAAAAGTAACATCTATATCAGTAGCTAGCACTGAAACAAGAAAAAAGCAGGAAATCAAAGGTGACAAATCGCTGAAGAGGAAACACTAGGTCAAGTAAAACTGCTGCAAACACACAGGTTCAAGTAATCTGTGTCTTGGATCAGGCAAGTAGTTTAAACTTCTAACTCACAAAAGTACAGAGATACTCAAGTAAAGCCTTTATGCCTATGCAAAGTGCCATTGCTTTCCCTCTGGGGCAATAATTTCTTTTGCACTGGAGGGGTTTGAAACACAAAAACAGATTAAGGAAGGAAAACAGTGCACCAGCAACACTATCAGATACTTGTTTCCACTGGGACACAAACAAGGAAGGATATTTCTAAAGACACACACAAGTAACACAAAATACTGTGTATAGGCGAGCTCCACAGATGCCTTTCAAAAATCTACAAGAGTGGCAGGGAAAAGGATGGTTTTACTTCCCAAGGAGAGCCAGCAGTTATGCCCGTCTTCATTAATCAGCCTCACGGGATTGCTGCTGTCTCCATACATCCAACAGTCAGGCACACTCTTGCCAACGCATATAGGGGCCTAGAGCCATTGACTCCAGCATTCAAGGCAAAGCGTGCTTTCTGCAGCAAGAGGCACATTTCTGTGATCTTGAAGAAAAGTTGCCTTCCTTATGTTCTTAGAACAAGTGGGATTGTTCCGTACTTCTGGAATATCAGATATTTATTTCATAACAAGGGTGTATTGCAGTGATGTATGTTTACAATAAAAAATGCTGAAGTGATGTATTTCCTAATTACGTTCTCAAAGAATTCCCATCCAACACCAGAGTCTGAGCCACCTCCCAAAAGCAATAACAGGGGTCCTCTCCACTAGCCTGGGAGGGAAAATAAGCCCATGAGTCATAGAAAATTATATTTAAAATTCTTTCTAGAGGGTAAAGTGCCCTCTTAGGTGGCTCTTGAATAAATGGAAAGCAGCCCACAGGAATCCTGCCATTAATTTTGGCAGTCTTTGGATCTGTCCCTATTGTTTCATTAAAAACTGGAAATAAGGCTTGTCTACTGACATAATTTGAACCATACTGCAGCTATGCAAGTATAATTCACTGCAGTCCAATCCTCCTATGGGGACAGAGGCATAAATTCATATTATGTGAAAGGGACGTAATCCATAACTGCACCCACAAGATGGTTCTGCCCCGTATAATATTATTGATCAGAAAACCACCTGCCTTCCCCCTCCCCAGCACAGTCATGCACATGGCACAACAGCTGCTCCTCAGGGGGCTGCTTTCCCACAGCCTTTCTAATTTGTGCCTATCACCCATGAGCATGCACACAGAGCTCTTTGGCTTCCATTTGCTAGGTCTCTCTGCTAATCCAAAAAGCCAGGACATTAAGAAAGCTATGAAATACATGAGGGAAAAAAAAAAAAAAAAAAAAAAAAAAAAGGCAAGTAGCCAAAATATTTTGCCTAAACTTGAACTGCTGATGCTGCTTCTGGATATGCACTGCATGCTTTGCAATGGGCATCTCCGGCAGATTCCCTAAAAGTAAGCAAGTGTTTGAGTCCATAACAGACAGACACACTCTAAAAACCAAAAACAATGAAAAAAACCTTGGCTAGCTGACTCCTGGTCAAAGCTTGATTACCCGCTGCTTCCCACCTCCAGCCCCATTCTGACACTAGCAGCATTTTACTCCTTTTACTTGAACACAGGTTTAAAGCTGGTATAAATGTAAAGTTACCCACTCTTACAGGTGTTCCCCATGTTTTGCAACAGTGGACATATAATAAGGTTTAAGCCCTCCATCTAACTACTTATGCCTGCAAAAATAGAGTACAAATCTCCCCACGCACACACACTTCTGCACAGAGAGAAATAGATGCACTGAGTACAAGGAGGAGAGACACTCATTACCTCTGGACTCTGCTTGCCAAGGTGGTCAAACACACGCACCCCATTCCCCTCACATCACATGGTTTATGTCAAATTTGTTTTCAAACTAAGGTAAGATTTGGAAATGGGCAATAACCACTGGGCATACATGATGCTGAGGCGAGGTGGATAATCATGTCCACGTGCAGAAGTGTCAGCATTGTTTCCTGGAAACGGGAGAGGAAGACAGGTGGGGAAAGAGCAGGGAGCTGGGACAGCCAAGACAGCCTTGCTCATCGAGGAGGTTGGCTCTCCGTCCATGCAGCAGCCTAAGGAAAAGGGTAAGCGATTCAAGGTGTTGAGCACTCACCTGCAGCATCCTTGGGCTACAACAGCTTGACTGCCTCCCTCCTCCCTGCCTGTCCACCCAATAGATGCCACTAAGTCAATAAAAATATTTACTGATGCCTCATGGAATAATTACAAGCCAAAAAGGATGCAAATCAGGGAACACTTTTTTACTGTGAGGGTGACTGAGCACTGGCACAGGTTACCCAGAGTTTCCCACCTTGGAGATATTCAAAAGCTGTCTGGACATAGTCCTGGGCAACCAGGTCTAGGTGACCTGTTTGAGCAGGAGGGTTGGTCCAGATGGCCTCCAGAGGTCCAGCCTCAACCATTCTGTGAAAAAGTGAAGTAGCAACGCTCCACACACACTCCCATACACCCCAAGTCTATATGGGTCTTTAGAGCTGAACTTAGCCATCGCCAATATTTTGAACAGAAACATTAACTGGGCACGTACTGTGATTATTTCCAAGTAAAGTCATTCTGTCTTTCTCTCTCCCCCACTAAAATTCAAAGTTGCCTTCTATAAGCTTTAAAGATTGTTTTGAAATAACTAGCCAAAAATGCACACATGTTGTGCATAGGCCTACAGAGCTTGCAGCAAAGAAAATTAGTGCCTGGGATGGATGAAGGAAGCTGAATCAAAACATATCTGTGTACAAAATGCTTGTGGCTTAGCAGCAGTGGTCTTTTTCTTTCCTCTCATAGTTAAAATACATCATGTTATGAGCCAGTCTCATGCTAAGAAGCACAGAGGGGGAACCATACTGGTCTTTTAAATAGACAGTTGTGGGACCAAAGCTAATCTGCAGAAAATTCCAAATACGTTTGAAGTGGAAGAGTCACGTTGCTGCCTCTCTTCAGAAGTCTGACAATGGCCTCGTATGAGATTTTATCATCAAGATCATAACACCATTTCAACAGCATTGAGAGGCAGGGAGACAAGAAAACAACATCTCTGAATTCTGACTAGAGAACATCACAAGCAAAATTAAAAGTTCGAGTTTTACTCTCAAACCAACTGCTACCCACCAATAAGCAGGTGCAGCTGCAGGTTGCATTGGCACCAAACCTCACCAGATTATTTCAGGTACAAAGATTAAAACAGCACAGAGCTCAATGCAGGCCAACCCCCCCTTTGTATTTTCCACCTGGCCCCAGTAATGCTAGCCCATGTGTTGGGTCCTCCAATGCCTTGGCTACGTTGTGATCAGCCTCCAGACAGGGACATTTTAACACCTTAGGTGCATCTTCACAATCTAAACTCGGTCTGCCTAGTTTATCATCCGGACATAAAAGAGGCTATCTTCCAGTAAGAGAAATGCTAAGCAATTCATATTGGTAAATAGCAACTTCTGTTAAGAAAATGGCTTGGATACTATTAAGTTTCCAGGTATCTTCCATAAGATAATCTGTGCCATCTAAATGCAGCCAAGTGCTCAGCAAGTACGAATAACTTCTGCATCATGCACCAAGCTGGGAACAACTTGTTTCCCCCGAGGTTCAGGTATGCCACAAGCCACTTGCTTTATCACTCTGGTACGTACAGGTCCCATTTTGTAAGCTTCCTCACAAGGAGTCATTGGTCAGCTTAATTAAAGTAGTTGCACAAATCATATGGCCTTTGCTTCTGTCTTGGCACCTCACCTCCTTGCATTCATAGTGTTGAATAGCTGGTTATGATTTTCACTCCACTTCACACTAAAAGGTGCCAAAATACAACTCTAGAAGGGAGCATTAGGGAGAACACACAGGCTGCTTATTTTTTAATGGGCAGATATTACACACTCCAAGTACTGTCCTTCATGGACTTGTGCGGTACTGTATTTGCATATCCTCAGAATAAGGATTTTTTTTTCCTTTAGGAAAGTAAATAAACTCTTGAATATCAAATCTTGTACTTCTCTGGTACCATCACCCTTATTGGAGAATAAACCGTCCTCTCTCGGCACTCTACATGTTCTGATTTAGATTTTTAATCCTTAATAACAAAACTCCATGCACTGTGTATCTTTTAGCACAATTAAAAGAAGCCAAACCAAAATGACCACAGCTCTGCTTTAAGACTGATGTCAAAATAATGCAAGTGCTTCAATAAGGCTTTCTCAAGACAAACAGGGTTGTGGAAGGGGAGCTGCATTTCATTTTTTGTTTGCTTGCTTTCTAATCAATGCAATAGTAGAGCTTTCTTGGAGCATCTCATGTCTTGTGCTATATAGTTTGCTCACTTCAGAATCAGCCAACTGGTTTTAATCATCCCAGTAGAAAACCATCTTATTCCTAGCAGGGAGGCTTCAGAGGGGGGAAAAAAGGGGGAGAGAAAAACACTGAGGTGCTAAAGGCACCATTATTCAGATAAAGTTTTACACTCAAGTCCATCTATTCATCCATTGCTGAACACAGTCTTATGGGAGTCAGAGTTTATGCAGAGAGAGAACAAGGGTCACCTCAGCATCCTTCCCAGCGTCTTGGGAGAATGCTTTTGCTTGCTTAAGGCTGTGCGTGAGCAACTGCAAAGCATAAAGTGACAGCTGTGTTTGTCTATGTGGTCTGACTGCAGAACCACCATTAAAGAGACTGGTTTGGGACAAACTACAGGTTAAAGGCATTCAGTTCACAGCTAAAATCCAATAGTGCATATATAGATATATACACACACACACATATATAAATGAATATATATTTTCAGAGAGTTATCTTAATCTCACAGGGCTCACAAGTCCAGTGTATTGGGAGAGTCTGTACTGCCCTGGTTCTGGCCACAGCCAACCCCCCTGTCTTCCCTCACTCCTGTCTCAGAGGAGCAAGGGTTGGAATTTTCAACGTGAAGTGGTACTAAGATCACTGCATCACCCTCTTCTGGGTGCAAAGGAGGGTCAGGCCAGAGCAAAGGAGTGCTGCCAGGACAGCAGTGACCTGTAATGCTAACTCAAGCACTCTTCAAGCAACTCCGATTTATGCCAGCAGCTTGGTTGGCCTTGTGAAAGTGAGAGGTTGACTTTAAAGTTCCCTTCAGCCTTCCCTTAAGCAATTAAACCACATCGTCTGTTCTCTAATTCTATTCCATTTTTTTAAGCCAATTTATTTTTCCAGCACTGTTCACTGAAGGTGAAATGATTTCCCATCCTGGAAAGTATTATCTCCCTAGCATAGATACACGAGCTTCAGTGTAAATTTCTACACCCTGTGCCTTCAGGAATCTTGCCTCTGTTGAAACATCTGAGACCCAAATTTAGGCTTGAACATGTGCAATAGGAGACAAAATTTGGCTCCCCAAGTGTGAAATAACTCAGTTGTCCACTGACTCAACATCAAAAAAAGGTCAGCCTGTTGGAAAGGATTTCTTTTCAAAACCTATAGTAAGGAGCTGAGGAGAGGGGAGAAAAAAAAAAAGGAAGAAAAAAAGGAAAAAAGCACTTCATCTTTTATGCAGCCGAGTATCCATTCATAATGCTCTGCTGAAAACATTAACACACAGGATAAACCATTTTTTTCCCCCCAAAATTAACCAGTATATTTTTCTGCTATCTTAAATTTCTCTTTCAGCTTTGATACTGATCTTCATAAAGCATTTGTTGATACAATCATCCTTAGAATTTACAGGAAGTAAATCCATCATACAACCTGAATTCGGGTACCTCTGAGAACAAGCGGGCGCCACTTTCTGCGGTTGGCTAGGGTAGCAGAAGTTTTTATGCATATTTTCACTCCATATTTAAAAGGAGACTGGCCAGAGCCTCACAATCCTTCACAAGAAACCCAAACACAGAGCTCATTCAATGAGATTTTAATCTCCAGTTCAAGCAAAACCATAAACTCTTTCGGCGACCCCGCAGGACGCCCGGCTGATGGGGAGTGGCTGCACCTGCTGCGCGTTTCAGCACGGGCAGCCCCGGCGGGCTGAGCCACCCGCAGCCCCGCGCCGCCGACCAAGCCGGGGGGGGTGGGGGGGACCAGCTTTCCTGGGGGCCCAGCCAAACCTGCCCCACAAAACCTCTGCTGACAACCCAGGACATTTGGTTCCAAGCACAGAGATGTTTTGCTGGCTTGCGAATGAATGCGTGTATATGAACATACATGGTATTTAAAGGGAATAAATCACCAAGACCCACAATCTTCTTATGCAGCGGAAAATGCATTGCTATGAACGATGGGAATAGTAGGACTCGTCCCCGACAGGCACTAAGTACACCCATTCATTATGCTACCGTGGGACACCGAGTTGGCCCCAGTGACGGGCACAGTATAGGAACCTGATCATATACTGCAATATGACGTCTGCTATTAACCTTGGCCTCGCTCTCCCTTCAAGCCTCCCGCTGCACATTCCTCCCACCCATCATAAACACGGAAAGCAAAGCTCAGGGATTTCACCGAACAGAGCTCTGAGTGGAGGGGATAAAGCTATAGGACCCGATTCCCAGTTACATGAAAGCAAAAGATGCCAAAGTCTTAAAGTACTTTGGCAGAAAGCTAGCTCTGTATAACCAAGAATGCAAGCTCTGTGGTTAGTTTAATCCCTGGCATAGCTCTGCAGATTTCTGAGCAATATTGCACAGGGCAAGCTTGGCTGTAATTTTTTTGGTATCTTTAAATTACTTACTGCTGTATTTTCCTTTCTCGTCCTTTTGGTCTTTTATATAAGCTTTCCTTCTAAAACATACAGGAGAAGTGAGAAAAACAAGTATCTATCTGAAAACAGACAGCCACTTCCACTGTAGAAAATTTGAATCCTGGGAGAGAAATTAGTTCCAGTAGCCGCCCAAGCAGTGATGTAGCCCCATCTAGAAAGGATACATCTGTTGCCTCAAGGAGTTTTTCAAGGAAAAGAGCATTCCAAAACTCTTTATTACTGTTATTACTCTTTTTATTGCCATTAATTGAGTCTTAGGCTGCTAAAACTGCACCAACCTGTTTGTGTATTATTGTCACTCTTCCGTGCCCAGAGAAATAAAGAGATGGAGTAGAAAGAAGAATAGGGGTTGCATGAATGAGACAGATGAGTTGGAGTTATTACAGCGTATTTCAGAAATATTATTTCTTTTCCCCCTTTCTTCAAACACAGGCTTAGTATCTGAATACAAAAGCCTAGCTTAGCGGAGAGAGAGAAATGGCTTATGATTCCCATATGTTTCGGTACCTTTAAAATAAAGGCATGGTAATACTTAAATAGTATTAAGCTTCAAACAGCTGGTACTGTGTTTGTTACTGTAATCATCTGTCTAATTATATTGGAATGTGACAAAAAAATAAAAAAGGGGGTTGCTTTGACAGCTCTGTGCTCAGGGCTCCCAACAGGCCACCAATTAGAACCTGGAAAAAGGAAGGAACTTGTAAAAACTAATGACTGCTCAGCAATGGGATATAGACCTATTTTTGTCGTAAAAGTACTCCTTTAGCTAAAGCAGCTTTCTTTAGGTCACATTCATGATATATAAACAAAATTAAAGTTCTTTTTGTCAGTCAGCACTTCTTTTCTGTTTTTCGATTATTTCCCTTGGTTTCTATAAACATGCAAAACCTATCATGAATCTTAACGCAAATTCCTGACGATGAATGAAGATATTCTGACTTCCAGAAGTTCGTGATCAATCCAAAGGGTTAAAGTCAGTGGCTGTATGTACATTTGCACAAAAAGATCCAATTCCCACAGCATTCAGAGAACAGGTTTTCGATGCACTGATCCGAGCTCTATCCACTGGTGACAGATTTCTTCTTTCTCAGACTCAGTGACATCTCCCATGCTTAAGAAAAAAAAAAAAAGCAGACAAAATGCTGAGCACTACCAATGTTATTTAAAGCAGCATGCAGCTGAAAAAGCTTAACAACATACAGGATGAGATGTAGAATATGATCTGCTAAGGAAGTCAGTTATACTGGTTGAAGGCTTAATCCAGCTGCACAGAGGTTAATGGGGATCTTTTCCCCCACTCCAGTGCGATTGGATTTGGCCTAAACCATTTTCTCTGTAATGAAAAGAAATGAGGTTTTTTGCCTCTGCTACATTTCTTTTACCATTGCACTGTAGCATCCATATCTTGTCTTTTCCACTGCCCTCTTGTTCAGATTTTAAAAATAGAACTACATTTCCACTCCATAAGCATAATAGTATGTGAATTCAAATCTCATTTAGGTGAGGGTAAATAAAGCTTTTCAAACATTTTCAGATCTCAGTTTTGGTACTTCTCTGAGCCTATTCCACAATAGTCAGCAATTCAATTTTCTAGCTTGAAATTGCACAGAATGTTTTTCCACAGACAAGACTTGCCTAGGTAGTTCAGTTCAAAGTCAAAGAAAGCCAAGTTTGCACAGGCATTTTTTATTTTTAAATCCCTGCATTGAGGTTATTTGTACCCAGGAGCTCTGCTCAATGACAGCTGCACCATTGGAGCCTCAGCTGGAAGAAGGGTTGTGCTTGGTATTACAAGCCTGTCATTTCAAAGTGAGATGGTTCAAGCAAGAACCATTTATCTATGTTCACACATGGCATACAAGTTATTTTGGCTCCATATCCAAAGGATTCCTTTTAATTTAGCATTTATGAACACGAGTGTTGATAGAGGAGGTTCCTTTTTTTGGTTGGGTGGTTGGTTGTTCAGTAGCTTAACCCTACCTCAGTTAAGAGCAAAGATCCTGATTCAGCCAAGGATTTGTGGCTAAATACAACCACTTATATTAGCTCTACGCTTCCCCCAAGTTTAGATGATGGGCTTAAAAGATGTGAAGTTGAAAAATAAGAATACAATCATAGTTTATACTCAAATACTTTTTGAAAAACATGGCTTATAGGTGTAACTGAACTGATCTTTCAGTAAGACATTTCTATTAACATTTCCTGCCTACTGATTCTTTAGTGTTCTCACTTTCTGCAGAATTTCTTTCTCCATTTTGTCTAGATGTGATAACAACTACACATCTTTGAATGCCTTGTCATGAAAATTGAAAGTAATGTCTTTTTCCAAGGTATACACAGTTGTTGTCAGTACTTTCAATACATGTATTAAAAGAGAGAACATATACAAGAGATGAGAATGTCATCATAAATACCTGCCACAATTTATAATATGCTATAAAAAAAGTTACATCAGTTGTATTATCAGACACATCGTCTCATTTGCCCATCACTTATTAGCATGAAACAGGTGTTCAGTTGCTTTGTTTCTCTTCATGGCATTCCTTGGGTCACCAGAATTATTTTATGCACTTCTGCAACTATAGTGATGGTAGACATTTACTGAGAGGAGTCACAGAAATTTATAACAGGTATATGATATTAATTTTTAACAATTCAGAATATTTTCTTAACACCTTAGTAATAAGCATTTGGAAGATGCTTCCCTGAATTTGCTCTGATTGGTATTTCCTATCATTTCCAATTTTGTAAATGGAATTCGGAAGCCTTTTCAAGAATCTTAAAGCTTAAAGATGCATTCCTATCCTATAACATTCTTTCCGGTTTCTGATGTGACATCTAAGTCTATCTTGTTTTGCAAGCCTAGTTTGTGAATGTAGTTAATCAGTTATTGTAGTTTTGCCATTAATGATTACATTGGAACAGGCTGAAATTGCTCTCAAACTAACATTGCATTCTTCCACACTCTTCCGCTTATTTTCTCCTGTCACGTAGCACTGTGACAGTGATTCACGTGACATGGTTTGCAGGGCACAAGCGCAAATGCCTTTTCTTTACCAAAAGATATCTTGGTCTTATTAAGGCCTTGATTGCAAAGGAAGCTGCACTGGGCTGGCTTCTGAAGTTGATATTCACAATACATATCATTTCAATTTAAAAGCAACAAAAGCGTAAACAGAAAAAGGTAAACCTACAACAGCTCTACCAGGCAAACTCATAAAAGCCACTGGGAGCCCCAGGGTGGAACCCCATGGCCACCCAGGTCCTGCAGCTAAAAAGGTTGCCACTTGCCCCTGCCTGCCTGGCTGTCACCAGCGACGGGCTGCGTGCCTCAGCCTGGTGTACCCACCAAGCCACACGCGTCAGTTTAACTGCGCTTATTTACTAACAAATATTAACCTAGAGCAATACACCTTTCTAATGACATACAACCCTTCTTAAGCTTTGGATCTAACCCTTGTGTAAGAGGTTGCTCTCTAACACGAACAAAATACAAGGGTCAAAAAGAGACAAATATGCAAAAAATACTTTTTCCTCTTTTCATTCACTGTAGGACAGTATCCTTCCACTACACCTCCTGAAGATGGACTGATGCATTAGAGGTTTCCATGCAGCTAGTTAAATCCTGTTTTCTATCCGTTTCATACAGATGGTGCTACTAAAAAAAAAACCAAAAACCCACCAAACAAAAAACCCCCAAACCCCAAAAAATCAGCGTCAGAGAGCAAATCTGGTCTGTTGGCTTTCTCTACTGGTGTTTCAGCCATTCAGGAGAGGTTCAAATAGGATCTTTCCAGCACAAAAAGAGTTTTGTACAGAAAAACCCAAAAGTGTTGAACAACGCTGCTCACAGAAACAATAGTTTAGGGAGGGTTCAAATGCATTCAGCGAAACTGTCACCTGAAAAGGTTGACATCTCAACGAACGCTAGCAGGAGGAAATGGTGTCTGTGATCCCCAGCCCCAAAATTATGGTACTGATGGCAACATCAGGCTGTGCTTTAGCCTTTGTCCTCAGCCCTGCCTTTGCTGGGAGCCTTCCCCCAACAGCCGAGCTGGGAGGTTTTTGGGCGGACAGCTGTGGACAGGCTGCTTACAGACGTAACCCTTCCTGGTGCTATGGGTCCGGCTTGGGGAAGTTCTCCCATATATTAAGCTCTTTTCTTGCTTCAAAAGCTGTAAAACTTCCATTACTTTTCCTGTTGCATTCCCCTTCCCGCACATGCACTCAATTTTTAACCAATGTAAAAACTTTCCTTTTTAAGGCCACATCTGAGACCATGCTGTGTGCCTCCATTGGCATATCAACATGGTTATAATAGCACAGATCTATTCCACAGTAGTAAAATGATCATGTTAAAAAGATAAAAATGAAAAGCAAACAAAAGCGTGCTGTAAACACAGGTACAGGTAAAGCACACGGCTTTCTTGAGTGACCAATTTCATAGTAAGTTACATCATTACCCATTTCACCTCCTTCTCAACAGCCTTTTTCCCCCCCTTGTTTCCCAGCTTGACTCCTTTAGATGAGATCAGCTGTTCATATCCAGTCCATAAACAGCTGGAGAAATTTACCCTGCTGTGAATGAGACTTTGTTTGTGTAACTGGGGAAAATTAGCTCAATCTTAACTTCTCTGTTAATGACAGCAGAGCAGCTTGCTGTAATAGCACACCATGAAAGCTAAATACATATACAGGTGTCTTTAAAGTAATTTATAAATATGAGAGCCTGTACATAGTTTTTGAGGGTAGATTCACAGTCTAAGTCTCTGTCTCTTAAAAAGAATGAAGACAAAACCCCTGTAAGTATATTTGGTCCAAAGCCATTTGCTTTCAATCCGGTTCATACAGCTATTCTTCATGTTAACAGTGTGGTGCCACTGAAAATGCTACTGCCTCCAACACTAATTAGATAGGTGCCAGTAATGATTTTCTAATTAAAGCTGTTTTAACTTTTGTATGTTAATTAGTCTCAGTTAATATCAATTAAATAAAGGAATAACGGGGTCATTTCACATTTAAATCACAGAAGCTTCAAGCATAAGCCGCCTTAGAGGAAATTAGCTTGCAATTAAAGAGTGTTATTAATAATTGCTTATACATGGTAACCACCAAGCTGTTGCACAGGCTGTGCCTGGTGGTTACAATAAAACCATCCACATAAGAATTGACAGAGGTAAATTCTGAATAATCCTTCCTCGGGATTTCAGTCTGCTTGTTTTGTTTAAATCTCCTGCCTTTGTAATTAACGTTATCCGTCATTGCCTGTCAAACAAGACATTTGTTTCACGGGTGCTATAATGTGCTATTCCACAATACCGTCCCTGTCTGCGTTCACCTGCCTCCTGACAGCAGGGGGACCTCCCTGTTCTCCAAGTTCCTCTCAGCTACACTTAGAAGGCAATTTTTTCCAATAAAAAGAACTGTATTTACTTGCAGCAGTTAACATAGAATGAGCCTCTGGTCATACTAGAACCCTTGATGTAAACTACAGTGTGAGAACTAATATTAATAATATTGTCCACTGGCATATTTAAACCTCCTGCACAATGTCTAAATTAATAGTCTAAATACACAGTCAAGCAACTGATGCATGCTGTCCTCAGAAAATAGATATTTATCCCGAGAACAAGATTAAAGTCTTAAGTTATGTGTGTTTTTTTTCTGAAGGGGCAGACAGAATGCCCATGCTTCTCACAATTAGATATGAGCAGTTTGGGAAAACAAAAAAAAAAAAAAAAAAAAAGGACCTTATCAAAGTCAGTACCAAACCACTGTCTTCCCTCAGCTGAGCTACAATTTTGCTCAAGGACTCTGGCAAGAAGAGATTTTTGTGTTGTCACACCCGTTCCCAGAAACTCACCTATTACTGTGCATCCAGCACAATAAAAGACTGCACCCCTTCAAGAGTTCCATTCAAATGCAAGCTTCTCTAAAAAATTCCCCAGAGGAAAGAATTTTTTAAAAAGGGGGAGGGGGGGAGAAAAGATCAAATGTAGAAGACTGCATGATTCCGTCAGTAAAGAAACTAAATACATCAGTAACAACCATACCTCCAAACACCGAAACCACACCAATAGCAGTATCATGCTGTGCCTCTAAGCTTCCTCACACTTACAAATCTCAGCCAGCTTTTTTAAGTTTTACTAAGTGAACAGCTCTAGGATAGCTATTGAAAAACCAAATAACTTTCTTGACTTCAGGAACAGAATCACAAAAAACATAAGATCCATCAGATCAGTATCATCTGCTTAGCTCATTTGAGTGCTCCCGACCAGTCCCTACAAAACACTGAGCAGGCAATCTTAGTGGCGAAAAATGGATGATAGCCTACCTGAGTTTTCATCTTTGTCAGCAAAGGGCCAATGAAATACAACAAAACCTCTTATCTCTTCCTTCAGCTCAGTCAACAGTGTGTCCAGCCCAGCTGTGAATTTCTATGCTATTACCCTGACCTCTAATTAGTTAATCAGGCCCCTTTGCTTTATTTGAGGATATACTGATCACAGAGTATAATGCTCATCAGCATCCTGGAAGTGAAGTCTCCTTTAACGATGCCCGTTCAGTGAATCAACACCTATAAAACCAGAGCAGCATCCATCACGCTGTGTTTTCTAATCAGTGTTTCCCCCCTCTCCAGATATTACCTCATTGCTGCTAAGAAGTCAGGCTGGGTACTGAGAAAGGCAACACCTGTTATAGGACTCAGATGTGCACAAACCAGCCAGAATCAATGGTGGCACTGCTTTTGGATAACACCTTGGTATTAAACCACTTCCATAATAGGACAGAAAGAACAAAGAGGAGGAATTGTTTTGCTGAACTTTTGGGAAATTGTCATAGATCGCTTCTTCCTAGTACGTCAGCTTGTAGGCAGAGGGGGAAAAAACATAATTTGAAACCTGTTTTCTTGTTCTCATTTGAACTTTTAGAGGCCATGGCTCGGCTAGGCTAGCAGTCTGGAGGTAAACATATATCACCAAGGAGCAGAGCTGCGCCACTGACAGAGCTGCAGACCTCCACGTCTGGCTGTTGGCAGGGGCTGTGTAAATCTGTATCTTTTTTTCCTGAGAAGCAGAAGCTGAGCGCTCTTTGTAGCACCTACAAGTTGCATTTGCATCCCACAATACTTTCTCTACTAACTGCTTTTGGATGGCCTCCGGTTTTTCTCTCCTTAAAATATCCCACAGATCAGTTCAGAGCTCTTACATCTCTTACGCCACTTTCTTTCTTAGTTCATTTCAGGTTCTGCTGTTATTTGAGCCTGTTACCCTCCCTCTCTCAAGGAGGGACAGGGATTGCTACAGATGCATCTGCTCAGAGATCACAGTGAGGCACTTGCAACTGGATCTGCCATATGGGAATTAATCTCTTAAACCTACAGACAGCAGAAAACCATGTGAAAATGAATGGCTCTGAGCAACGAGGACAGCCTCAGTTCCTCCAGAACATTTTGTATCCTCTCT
Organism: Egretta garzetta; assembly: GCF_000687185.1. Classification (NCBI taxonomy): domain Eukaryota; kingdom Metazoa; phylum Chordata; class Aves; order Pelecaniformes; family Ardeidae; genus Egretta; species Egretta garzetta. The sequence continues at coordinate 1,012,486 of NW_009259100.1, forward strand.
CCTTTACATTTACCAAGATAGCAATGGGCAGCAAAGGAATAAACGTACAAGTGAATATTGGCTTCTTTTTCCAGACCTTCAAAGAAAACAACATAGACACCAGATCTCCTGCAGTGGCACAGCTGCCAGGGGGGCCGAGGTGCGTTGGCTGGACGCGGCTCCTTCGCCTGGCTGTCACACTGCTCGCCGTGGGATGTGGCAGAGATCCGACCCACAGCAATGGCATGGCTTGTCCTGATGAGTCTGGTTGAGGCAGGGAGAGGAGGGTGCTGGGGATGGTTTTCCACTGTTCCACCACTTCCCTGCTCCTCAACATCACTGTCAAGTGGGTGTGAATGAGCGCAACCAGTGCAGAAGGGGAACATTTCACACTCACCTCCCCTCCCTCATAGAATCATAGAATCATAGAATCATAGAATGTTTTGGGTTGGAAGGGACCACTAGAGGTCATCGAGTCCAACCCCCCTGCAGTCAGCAGGGACACCGCCAACTAGATCAGGTTGCTCAGAGCCCCGTCCAACCTGGCCTTGAATGTTTCCAGGGATGGGGCCTCCACTACCCGTGCAGGTGTAAATAACTATGCAAAGTACATAGTCGGGAACGTGGCCCCTCACATCCTCCTATAAGGCTGTAAATGGTATGTGTCCAGGCACAGAGGTAGAAGAAAATACTCCTACACAGAGGTAGGAGAAAAAACGGTAACAAGGGGTGTCCCCTAGGGCTCACTTTTGGGCCCAGTTCTTTTTAATGTCTTTACCAATGACCTAGACGAGGGGATCAAGTGCACCCTCAGTAAGTTTGCAGATGACACCAACCTGGGTGGGAATGTTGATCTGCTCGAGGGGAAGAGGGCTCTGCAGAGGGACCTGGACAGGCTGGATCGATGGGCCAAGGCCAACCGTATAAGGTTCAACAAGGCCAAGGGCCAGGTCCTGCATTTGGGTCACAACAACCCCATGCAACGCTACAGGCTTTGGGAGGGGGGGCTGGGAGGGTCGAACGCTACAGGCTTGGGGAAGGGTGGCTGGAGAGCTGCCTGGTGGAAAAGGACCTGGGGGTACCGGTCAGCAGTCAGCTGAATATGAGCCAGCAGTGTGCCCAGGTGGCCAAGAAGGCCAATGGCATCCTGGCTTGTATCAGGAATAGTGTTGCCAGCAGGAGCAGGGAAGTGATCGTGCCCCTGTACTCAGTGCTGGTGAGGCTGCACATCAAATCCTTTGTTCAGTTTGGGGCCCCTCACTACAAGAAAGACATTGAGGCACTGGAACATGTCCAGAGGAGAGCAACGAAGCTGGTGAGGGGTCTGGAGCACAAGTCTTACAAGGAGCTGTTTAGCCTGGAGATAAGGAGGCTGAGGGGAGACCTGATTGCCCTCTACAACTCCCTGAAAGGAGGGTGTAGCCAGGTGGGTGTTGGTCTCTTCTCCCAAGTAACAAGCGATAGAACAAGAGGAAATGGCCTCAAGTTGCGCCAGGGCAGGTTTAGATTGGACATTAGGAAAAATTTCTTCACCGAAAGGGTTGTCAAGCATTGGAGGGAGCTGCCCAGGGAAGTGGTTGAGTCTCCATCCCTGGAGGTATTTAAAAGCTGGGTAGTTGAGGTGCTTAGGGACGTGGCTTACTGGTGGGATGGCAGGGTTAAGTTAATGGTTGGACTTGATGATCTTAAAGGTCTTTACCAACCTAAATGATTCTATGATTCTACTCCCTTTGTGAAAGTCAGTTTTAGTGAACTTAATGCTAAATCTTGTTACTCTTTCCAACAGGTTTAATCTTGTTGGATTAATGAGTGACATTAATAGGATTTGGCCTCTAGTCTATGTGATTGACCTTTTCCAGGCTCCCTGTGATAATATTGCCAATAGATCTCTGATTTCTTGGTCTTCTGGTCAAAGTTAGGATTCTGTCTCCCTGAACAGGTGAAATAAAAGAACTCAAACCTCTTCAGGGCTTTCCCTTCCTCCCAGACTAGCCAAATTATAAGAATTTGAGCAGTATGGTCCCATCTTACCTTGATCCAAGATCAGTGTGAAGTTAGGTCTTCTGAGCTATTTCAGAAGACCAGCAATCTGATGAGCTAGTTCCAAAATTGCTTTCAGTTTGAGCTGTTGTACAACACACTCAGTAACCCCAGAATAACAAGAGTGCAACTCAAAACTAGTGCACTGCAAGGGTTCAGATGACTTAATGATAGCTAATAGCTCACAGTTCGCAAATGTCTTATTCTCCTATTTTTAGCTTAGCTAAATCCTGTCCATATACATCCTGTCTACAGATGTATATGGAAAAATTATTTGGGGGAAAAAACCACAACATAAATAAATACCAACACGGCAGTCTCAGCCCTGGGAGATGGAAATGATACATGGTTGTCACTTCAGAGCAGAAAAATACACCTCCCAATGACTTCATAGGATTATCACTCTCAAAACTCATGATGAAAAGGACAAAAATTTATTGTTAACTGTTGCAGCCCACATTGCTGATGTTAATGCTGAAGTAGTTAAAAAAAAAAAAAAAAACCCAAACCCACAAAACCACAGCAGAAGTCTGCCATTAAATGGAAAAAAAAAAATATCAGGAAGGCCTTGCAGTTATAAACTTCACATTGCCAGTAAAAAAATCACACTTCTACAGGCAAAGCCAGCTACAAGTGCATAAAAGGATTTAAGGTTTAATCCATTTTGGAAACTCCTTTATGTTTCTTGAAGATGCCTGGCTTGGTGCAAGCAGAAGGAACAGTTACTCTTACAAACCCTAACAACAAGAACACCCACAGCAAGATGCATGAGCTCCCAGTGGTGGATCTGGCTTTCACACAGACTAAGCTCCTGCAGAAAGGCCAGCTTTGAAAAGAAATGGTGTTGGTATCACCAAGGAGCCACTAGTGTTGGGACACGAAGCAATGAAGTAGTCTTCTAGTCCATAGTGGGAGGGTTTGAGTCATAGCTCCTTGTGTCCCTCCTCGAAAGCTCTGCTTTGAGCCCTTTTTCATTGGCTGCAGTTGTTAATGGCAGGGCCATAAATTAAACTGAATTATAAAAGCAACACATCATGACAGGCACTGGAAGCAATGGCTGCAGCCTCTGTCATGTGGGAGGGGCGTCCCAAACCAAAAAAAAACAATGGCTGCAGCCTCTGTCATGTGGTAGGTCAGTCACAAAGCAGTGGTCTATGTGATATATTGTAATTATCACTTAGAGAGTCGTGTTCCCCCCCCCCCGTGCCAAAATCAACAGGGTCTCACTGAGGCCCAGGAAAAGCAGTACATAAGTCAGTGAAGAATTCTCTCTGAAAAGCTCTTGAGTATGGCTAAGTAATGATCTTGTTTACCTCATTTAGCCCCAAGTTCTCCAAGTAAGAGCTGGCCATGAAGAGTTCTTATGCTCGCTGATATCCAGCCGGGACAATGTGTCCTGTCTTTGTTTTCAGCCATCAGGCTTGTGTCAAACACACCCTGACAGCTGCAAAATTTTTTGGTGAAAACAATAATTCCACTTTTCCTTTCCATCTGCCTGCAGATGGTTTAAATCTGACCCATCAAAAGGAGAAGAAAAAAAAAAAAGGGAAAAATAATATTCCAGCTGAGATGAAATTATACCAATTGCTGATTTCATATAAAGAAAATAACAGGTTTGAGATTTGCAGAAGAGTCCTTGCAATGATAAATTAAACTGTGCATGTGAAAACTGGAGGTTTTACCAGTTGATCTGGGTTCTCTATACTTCCTCTCAAACCTCTTCAAATTAACAAATGGCCACATGAAAAATAATCACCAATGTCTGTCATGGATGACAACTACTTTTTCTCCTTTACTAAGGACAACCTTTGTTAAGAATCACTGAAATATGGTCCAAAATATTAGAAGGGAATAATTTCTGAAAGGACAGATTTGAAGCTTGAGGATGCTACTTGGTTTCAGTGTTCCTCTAAGCTTCTCCATGTTTCAAATCCAAATAAAAAGCCTGATGTCATTCTCTGTTTGTTACCAACCCCTTGCACTGCAAACGGTGCTTTGCAAGTGCTCATTGTGAATGATGAGTTTGTTCATGGAGAACATCAGCTATTGCAGGTAAATCACTAGCCAACTGTTTTCAGTGCTTGCTGTCCACATGTTTGGTGAGACCAGCACGTGCTGCAAAGCATCATTAATACAAAGCAACAAAAATTAATTACTTTCTGCCTAGGGATATGGGAGCAAGGAATGAAATGGCATCTCTTGTTGTGCTGGTCTCTTCAGCACAGCACGCAGACATTACAGCAAGGGGGAAAGTGAGAAGTTCAGTGCCCTGTTCTTGAGTTATTTCTGCCTCTGAGTCTACTCTTGCCTCACCCTTGTCTGGGGTGCTCTGCACAAGTAGGGTGTTCTGGAATTTTGGTATCTACTTTCATTCAAAAAGCAACTGTTTCTCCATCACACAAAACAACAGAAAACTAACCAAGCCATGTATAAGCCACAAAACGGTAATTTTTTTTTTTTTTTCCAAGTCATGGCTTTAACAGTGGCCTTGAAGAATTTACTACATCACCCAGGCTGGTAGCAATTTCCAGTCACTGCAATGGGAAGCTGGTGGTAGAATATACACCATCACTGGAAGATGTCATGTGGGACAAGAGCTGAGGAAACAAGAGTTAAGGAACCTGTCACTTTTTAAACTAGGATAATACAGCATTAAGGCATTGTAAAATGCTGTAGATCACAAGAGTATCCTGTCCTCATGGTATTGGGTTTTTGCATTAGGACACAGGTAAGGTGGGGATGAGGTTCCTAACAATACTAGATCTCATAAAGATCCCCTCAGGCCCATTCACACAGAAATGTCATTGACAGCATGGCAAAAAGACCAGCTAGGCTAACTGGGAGCAAGGAGAATAAGCAGCAGCAGGTCTCTGTAGGATGCATTTAAGCTGTTTCCCTTGCCAGAGTAAATGTGGCTTTTTCTCAAGGAGCCAGAATGTCTCCTGGGATCCTGGTGAACGATACTCCACTTCCCCTTTACCCAGGGCTGTCATTCCTGCCAAGCCCTTCCATTTGCTGTGACTGAAACCACCAACCAAACAAATGGACCTCATATTTGTATTGCACCTCCTGACATCCACGAGTCCAAGTGTCATGGCTTATAGACAGGTCAAACTCGCCGTGCACATAGATGCCAACCATGTGACACAGTCGCTGTGCCATGTCCCTGGTCATCTGCATTGCCAGACAGCCAGGAGTTTGGAAGACTGCCCTTAAAGCAGTGGGATTGGAAAACAAGAGCAGGCATAAAGGTGGAAAAAAATCATTAAAAACATCAGGTGGCTAAGTCACACAAAATATCCTGTAGAATTCAGAAGCGGTGCAGAGACTTACTGTGCACAGAGGATGAATTACCCTATCTGAAAGGATGCCTAAAAAGCAGCACACTGTTTAATTTAAAAAAAAATAAAATGTGAGGAGCCTAGTAGTGCTATGGACTGAGCTTGTTCTGGGTGACTTTCTTTTCTTCTTATTGCAGTTCTCCCAAAGTCTTCAGTAGGATCACATGACTACGTAGGCTTCAGCTCTCCCTGGTTAAATAAAGGACTTGAGGCTGCAAAACTGTCACCCTTTCCTAAGAAAAAGATTCAATTCAGGAAATTAAGACTCATACCCGTCTGACTAATGCTTTTGTCAGGCTAGTAACGAAGCACCCGACGATGGCCGTGAAGGCTGTGCGCTATGTGTTGTGTCTTGCATTACCATTCTCGAAAGGCCAAGTTCAGTTGAACCCAGGCACCATCCCACCTCTGATGAAAAGCGAATGCTCTGTGCTGCCCTCAGAACATGTGTTCCTGTGCTCTGTGGAAATCAGGTTTCACAATACAGCAGGAGGTTCTTCACAGAAGTTCAGGCAGACTTTAGGGCATCACAAAGGCCCAATCCAGCCTCCTCCCTCTTTGCCCAGTGGGAATCACAGAGAAGTGATTACTTTGGAACAGACACAGATGCTTAAAAAAAGAGGGGATGATGGAAAAAAACCATTACACAGAGCTTCATCACGTGAGCAACGAGCACATCCCACAGCTGTTAGCTTTGTTTTGCATATTTTACATATTTACATACACAAAATATTTCCAAACATCCCTGTGTTTATTTAAAACTCCATCAGTAACATGTCTGGCAGAACAGATCCAGTGCAAATATATTCACTGGATGATGCTTCCCTGCATTGGTTTTAAAATGCATCAGGAGTCCAAGGCTGCTTCTACTGAAGTCAACAAAAAAACATCCCAGGTTTCCAAAGGAGGAAGAGCTAACGCTATAATCCTGAAGTATTCACCTTACAGCAAAGGCCTTCAGCCAAGCAGTCTGAAAATGAATGAGGCAACACTTCTGAAACAAAGATAGCCGGTACATTAGAGAAAGGGATTTTTTTTTTGCTCACATCACAGACACCAGTTGCTCATGGGTGGGTGGTGGGGGTGGGTTGGGAGGGGAATAAATCCTTCGAAGGAAAGCAGCAAAGGCCTTCAGCCAAGCAGTCTGAAAATGAATGAGGCAACACTTCTGAAACAAAGATAGCCGGTACATTAGAGAAAGGGATTTTTTTTTTGCTCACATCACAGACACCAGTTGCTCATGGGTGGGTGGTGGGGGTGGGTTGGAACGGGAATAAATCCTTCGAAGGAAAGGCTGAATAACTTTCCTCAGATGGTGTAGAGAAGTCAAAGAAACGGCTCATGATCAGAAAGAGGTGGAGGGGTGGGGGTGTTGCCTTGTCCTAAAAGCATATTCCAGCTTAAAAACGGATAGAGTGACACCCATGTACATGCTTATCTTCAAGTGGCATTAGCTCCAATTCAGAAAAGGTCAAATGATTACCTGAGGAAGCATTTGGCCATGAACATTTCTGGATTTTATTTGGAAGACATCCCTTCTCTTCCAGCCCAACCAGCCAGGCAGGGAACTGGGCAGCCCCACTGTCCCTGGTCACCCTCTATGGGCACTGCACAACTTGAAAGTCTGTCCATGGAAAAGAGCATAGGGCTGGCTTCCCACATATGCCCCCGATGAGAAAGCCAAGGAGGAAGGGAGCGGGAGGTGCATCGTCAAGCTTACTTGCCGGGTGGAGCAGGGGTCGGTCCCTCAGAGCCAAGGAATTAACTTCTCCAGAAAAGCAAACCAGACAGAAAAGGGTGAAGAAAAAGCAGGGGTCGTTGTGCAACTCATGGAGTTCCCATTCAGCATTGGCTCTGTTACTCGGAAGACAGACAAAGCAGGGCAGAAAAAGCACACCAGGGAGAGGGGAAGATTTATCCAGATTGCCTCCCCAAAAGTGCTTTACTGATGGGGCTCTACAGAAATATCCCCATTAGCTTCTACACAGATGCCAAAAAATAAGTTCATACCTTTTACACTGGGCATGTGAGAGAGACTAGGGAGTTTCCCACTGAGAAACTGGCTTCCTTAAAGTTGAATTTTCTCTTTATCCATCTCCATCAGAAAAGAATAGAGTGTTATTCTTAAAAGGGAACAGATTTTTTGGTTTTGGCCAGATACAGAAATCTTTGTTGCTATATTTGGCTTCCAATGTAGGAGACTCTGTTTGCTGGTGGGAGGAGGAAATTAGAGCTGGTGTTATTCATAACTAAATGGGCATGAAAAACAAACCACCTCCCTTTGAACCTTGGTGCTACTATGGGCATTCACGTAACAAATCATTTTCAAAGCCTGTGATACCTCTGTACATGCAATGGCCAACATCAAAACTTTATTACCCGCTCATTTTCCCATAGTGATAAACCGTTGCAGATGTACATATATTGTCAAGGCAAAGACATTGGTGTAGTTCCTGGTGTTGGTTTGTTGTTTGGGGTTTTTAAATATCATTTCTTGCTCGTCTTCAAAGAAAACAAAAGTGATACTCTGAAGGAGAGACAGTTACTGGAAGGCTGCGGCATCCAGCCCCGCTCCCAACAACCCCAAAAAAGAAATCAGCTAAATTAATCGGCATCCCAGCCCAATGCACAGCTCAGCTGTGAGGAATTCTCACCAGATGTCTTGGTCCCCACCCGGCCTCCCACGTCATGCAGGCAGCATAACCCCTCAGAGTCTGAGGTCCTGCCAGGATGACCAGCCCCACCGTGCCTGGGATCTCCATGAAATGCTGATGGCACCCCTACCCCACCAGGGCCAGCCAGCCCCAGCCCCAGCAGCTGGCCCCCGGCCACACTCACCTCCCTTGTCAGCACAGAGGTTGCCAGCCCCAGTCCTCACATTTTCCATGGCATTTCCCCTGCACCAGGTGGGCTGAGCACCACTGTGGTCACCCTGCTGGATACTGGCTCTGAGGGAAGCACGTCCCCCAGGCACCAGGCTGGGACCCAGCTGATAACACCCAAAACAAGATTTATCTGGGTGTAACCAATGAGACTCATGACAGACATTAAGGTGACTAAAGCCAGCTGAGTGACACTGATTTACATTAATGGAGGATGTGGATCATCACAAATAAAATCAGTCACAGAATAATGCTTACTTTTGAGCATTACTTCCCCTGCTTTCATTTCTTCATGCATTGAAAGCAAGCAGAAATAAACCCCATGAGCACCTGGAAACCCAGGTGTGGGGCAACACAGCCTGAGCCCTATTCTGGTGAGAGCAGTAGAAGTTACAGGGAGAAGAAAAAGCACTTCAGCTAGCTCATCCGCTGGCTTAATGCACTCTTGCTTCCTAAAATACAATTGCTTTGCTGAGGATAATTGTGATTGTCTTAAAGCAACAGGGCTCCCATGTCTTTTCTCACAGGATAAACTGCAGCGTACACAGCTCACTTCAAAGAAAGTAAGTTCCTGCAATGTTTATCCTAAGTTTTCCCTGACACTTAGTTTATACCAAATTTCTAAGTCCTCACATTATTCTGGTATTTTTTGATGGCTATCACACCCCCTCTATGTCTTTCATGCATTAGCCAAGTGATCATCAAGCATTATTTGCTTATTTGTCCATGGTCCTCTTCCCATCTTCATCCCCACTGTCCATGAAGGCTGCTTCTCTCCCGATAGCTCCCAAGCCCATTCCCTCCTATCGGAAGCTTTTGAACCCAGTCTCCTCCTTTCCTGGCCTTCCTTCCCCTGAGTTTCTGGCTGGCAACTCTCTTCATCTCTTCCTCACAGTGTCAGAAAGAAAAACGCCGTGATTTTGCACAGAGAACAAGCACTCTGCTTGCTGTCTGGTCCTGGAAACAGGGCCTGGAGCAGGACGTATGGGGAAAATCCCGCTCATCTCCTGATGCTCTGAAACAGAGTACATCCCATATGGTCAGGATCTTCACAGGATTTTGCAACTAAACTCCCTGCTGATTGCATGCAAGTGGCAATTTTTCAAAAGCTCAGTGCTTGGCCAAAGTTTGCAGGGTTTTTTTTCCCCCCCTCTGTTGGAACAGTAAATTATGTATCTGTGACCAAAACACCAAACCTTCAGCCCTCAAGCCAGAACATAGACATGCAAGCATTTCTTAATTAAACAGTTGTAAAATAATTTTTAGCAAGGGCAAAGTTACCTCCTTAGTGGGAATCATCAAACTTTGCCAAAAAAAAGTCAGTTTGAGATAAATAATTTGCATGGAAAGTCTCTACTTGATGACTGTCAAAACTGCCATAAAATTATAAAATTAAAAAGGGTCTTACACTAAGAAGTGCCAGGTAGTGATTCTACTAGGTCCAATTGTAAAATAGCCTCTAGTCTTAATGCAACTTAAATAGATATTAAAAAAAAAAAAACAAAAACGTTGTAGCAGAAGCAATTGACAGTATCTGAAATGGAAATCCAGCGTCTTCATGAGAGCCCTGTTTGAAATCCCTTTGATGCTAGGGTTTCACTCCATCCAATTTTAGTAGAGAACCAGTTTAGAACACTTGTTTTACAACATTGTCAACAGAAGACAAACCCTTGGCTCCAAAAATTAATCTCATAAAAAAAAATAGAAACTCAGGATGCTGTAATTTACAAAGAGATTTATGAGTTCTTCAGTTGCATAAGAATAAAAAGAAAGCATTAGCTAATTGTTGAGAAATACAGACGAAACCAAAAATGCTACATAAAAAATATAACAATAAAATTCACATTAAATTATTTATTCAGTAATTAAAACAGTGACACTTTTCTTTATACAAAGCCCCCCTAGTCAGTCTGAATGAGAAGGGCAAAAAAATTCAATGGAGTTTTGAGGGAAGCAGGATTGGAAAACAGGTAGGGGGGAGGAGAGGGACCCTGATTTGACTTATGGTTTTAAACAACAGCTACAAATAGCTAGCAGGGAAAGTGCAGCATAGTTCTGCAGATACTTTACTAGACTACTGTAAACCTCAACTGCTATAAATATCGGTTGTCTGTAGGAACTAGTTACCTGAGCCCAAGCTCACCGGAATCAGTGCCGATTCCAACACGTTCACCAATGTTGGACCAGGCCCCAGGCCACCATGCTGTGCCAGGCAACGCTGGACTGCAATTTAGGCATTCAAGGCTGGTCCCGATGATCTCAACACCATCAAAGATTTCCAAAGACACCGAGGTGAGGAAGCAGTATTCGGGCTCCTGTATGCAAAAGGCCATCATCAATGGTGCACAGCTGATCCATCTTGAAGGCTTGAGCCTTTAAGCAGGTGCATGAGATAACTGTGATGTTTTAATTAAGCCCATCCCTAAACTATCTTTATTGAGAGATAAAAACTTCCTGTGTTTCACAGGGAACTCCAGCCCAGCTTTCACAGGTCTCACTGTGGTGTCACAGAGACTGCAGAGCAAGAACAGGGAGAGGGTCATGGGCACTGCACAAACCAAGAGCAGCTAAAGCACAGGTTTCCAGGGTCATCTCTAATTCCCCTTTGCAACCAGTTCACACCATAAGAGGAGGCAAGTATAAACCTGCCAACACAGCCCAATTTTAATATGGTGAGCAGTGGCTGACCAACCATTTACGTACAATGCTGGAGACTATCATCTCTGCTCATAGCCCTATCAGCTCAACCTTGGCAAGAAAACTGTTCCTGCCTCTCCTGTCACAGGGACTGGATTTTGACTTTGCTTGGGCAAGAGTTCCTTGGTCTTTAAATGGACATCTTCCTGCACCACAACTGTCAGATTGTGCCCATAGGGGTAACATGTAAAAATATTACTTATTTATTTATTTTTAAATACCTTCCTGCTTTACATGAGCTTTTGGTTCCAAACAGCATGCATCAACTTTTTTAAAAAAATCCACACACAAACAATATTTATCATCCAAATACCCTTTAAAAGCTCAAAGGCTGACATATTAAAGCCAAGAAGTCAATTTTAAAAATATATATATTTCTAAATTGCTTATAAGAAATATATGTTGCTGGTCCATTGATATGGAGAAAAAGCTTGTACCTGAAATTAATTAATCATATTCAAGAAGATATACTTGTCTGCTGAAAGGCAATATATTGCACCTCTCTACACAACTCTGCTGACTCCATGGTCATCTTTACAGATAGAACAAATCAGGGGGGTTGAAAGGGGGTTTTTTGGTTGGGTTTTTGTTGTTGTTAGGGTTTGTTTTTTTACAAGTATGGAAAATTTCATTCACTCCTGAGGTTACAGAGAATGCAATAAAATGCCAATATTTTCTCAGTCTCAGATGAGATTTAGCGATGTCATTCACTTCATTTCCAAAGGATGTGCATTTGAAGCATGAGGGTGGAGCGGAGGGAACCAGGTATAGCTACGTGTGTGTATATATACGTATATAAATATATACATACACAGAAAGAATTGTGGGAGGAGAGCAAGACATACACAATAGCCTGGAAGCAGAAAGGCTGGGTACAGGCAAGTTGATCCTAAGTGCAGGTGGGGGGAAACGTGACATTCCCCTCCCACAGCCTCCGCCCTCTCTGAAAGCTGTGGTGAGAGATTCATCCTCAAAAGTATGTTTTGAGGCAGAAGTAGAGGATTGAGAAAAAATTGCTATTCGCTGAAGATCTTCACACTATGAAAGAGGTATCAGATAAACTGATAACCAAATTTGTGCGTCTGGTGAGGAGAGGAATCAGAACAAAGGGCATTTTACTATTGCCAAGCATAGCTTATTCAGCTCTCCAGAAATCAAATCTGCAGGGCAATCAGTACCTGCACTATTTCATCATCTTGTTGGGATATAAATGCCCAGTTGAAACAAACTGGTATCTGCTTTTCAAAAACTGGTGGACAACTTGAACCCTCCCAGTCTTCACATGAAGACCCAAAAATTGTCAGCAGATTTCTCAAAATTAATAGGAATAAAATCAAATCGTGGACAACTTTAAGGACTTCAGTATGTAGATTTTTCTTGAAATAAAACAAGAATTTCCCTACGTTCTCCCAGAAATGGTGACAGAGTACAACATGTTTTATAAGTCCTTGTAAGATGAATCATCCACTTTCTTGGGACAGCATCAGAACTCACCACACACAGAAAGAATGAAACAACTCCTTTAGTAATGCATTAAGACACATAACTCGTCTGTGACCTGATTTTAAGGGCCTTTTTTTTCCTATCTATCTGTGGAAACGTGAGAAGTCTTAACATTTCTGTTTCTTTCTCGCTGCCATCAATTCTCCATAACTTCAATGTTGTGAGCAAGCGCTCCCCTCCTCTTTCAAGAACAAAACCATCACAGCATCTGCTTCTCATAAGCACATTTGTGCATGTGTATAAGCGTGCATGTATGAGAGAGAGAGAATTAAATCTGCTGAATTTAACTTAAAAGTTTGTCACTGGGAAGGATTTTTTCTTTCCCATCCTTCAAAATGTAAAACATAGAAGCAGAGCTACTGCTATGCACTTTTGCTTTTACTTTCAACTCGCTTGTTAGTACAGGGGATGCTTAGTGACTGAGGGGAAAAAAATGAATTTATTTGACTTTCAAAGTCGATGGACTGCTGCATGAATGGCTATATATGATAGCAGGTTTTTATTGGTACTTGTCTCCCAGAGCCTGCAGAGCAACAGAAGTTTCTTCAGCACATTCACAGGCTCAGTAGGGGAAACTGGGCAGGTAACAGTAGTCCTTGAGGTGGAAGAGGCAATAGCTTCACCACACATTCATCCCCATGACCCATCAACTCAGTGAAACAATCCAGAAAGGGATTCCAGTGCAAACTGTAGGCCTGTTTTCTCCTGTCCCATTCTGCTTTGACATCTATAGGGAACAGAAGGAGGTCCCTCATCATCTGAACTGGCAAAGAAGGCGGCAATGAACTGACTGCTCTTGCTAGATTTTAAACTATTTCAGGAAGTCAAACCCACTACACCTCTAAAAGAAATGTTGACTTTCCTTGCCCACCCCTCCCCCCGGCACCCAAACTCTCCAGCCCTGAAGTTCAAAGAGGATACATTGCCTCTTTGCATTCCAGCTTTGCCAAGTCCAGAAAAAAATTTAAAAAAAAAACATAAAAAAATTAAAAAAAAAAACTTGAGCTTTTTTCCTCCCAGTATTTCTAATACTGTCAGAACTCCTAAGTCAAAACTCTTATTCTTGAGATACTTCCTGAACTATACTGTCCTGATAAGAAAATGACCCATGGCAGCTATTACTATGTTCCCTCCCATAGAGTTTTCCCATTGCATTATGAATTCATTGACAAATTGAGGAGCTAACTCCACCAGAGCAGCAATAATATACAGAAATGTCATGAGAGTGGAATTTATTAAGAAAAAGAAATGTTGATGGACTGTAAATATGAGGACCCCCACCACAACCACATTTAATTCAGCATCCCAACACAGAAACTACAACCCTACTATTTTAAAGTGATATTTAAGCACAGTCCGTTCAGCACTTTTACACTGTCTCAAACCTCAAATCAGCAAGGTACACACTTAAGAGTCTTGCCAAATTGTGACATAATCCTAATGCCTCCAGTGCCAGCATGTCAGGGCCTCTCACCTGGCAAGGGAGAACGCTCAACACCTCATAGGAGCAAGTTCAAAAAGCCTGGAGAGAAGCAGCAGCGCAGGGAGGGAGGCCTGAACCTCGGAGCGGCATGCACATCCCAGCACTCCCCCTCCCCTTTCACACGCAGATCCATGTGGTCTCCACCTGACAAACCTACATTTACGATGCTCGTTGCCTTAAAATTAAACTGTTTCTTATCTCAGCCATGGATTTATGTCGTGGTTTCCATTCAGCTGGTTTGTCTTTCAGACAGGGATGTCTGAAAACAGTGGTAACAGAACTAGAATAGGTTATAAGAGCCTTGGGAAATATTGCAGAGGAACCCTGGGCGCACAGAGCAGAAAGGCAACATCTCCAAGCAATAGGTAGGATCTGGCAACCCCAGCCCTGATCCTGCACTCAGCCTCACCTAAGCACATGCTGACACACTGGAGTCACTAGGGTTGGGCATGGGGGCTGACCCGGCTCCAGCCCATCGCAGGGCTGGGGCTGTCAAGGGGAATCTTGCAGGCCTTATTCAGGATTTCATTGTGCTCACCTTGGCTTCAACTGAAGTCCTTATTATGCAAGTCAGACCCCAGACCCAGCCAGAAATAGGGTTTCCCAAACACCTTGCAGAGCGCTGTGGCTAGAAGTGGCCACGTCATTTCCAAATTCAGATTCTTTCCCAGACAGCAGCCAAGACTGAATTTGTGCACACTGAGCACATGCAACTTCTTAAGAAATTCAAGAGCTGCAGCTGGGGTCTCGTAAGGCCCACAGCAAATCTTAGGCTAAACAAACAGCTTTTGAAGTCAACAGGAGTTGAAAATTTCAGCACTTTCCTTGAGGTACTCAGCAGACAGATCAGGCTAGTTGAAAACATTTTGTTTCTACAAGTCACACATTTTTGTAAAACTGACATTTCTTTCCTGAATATTGATGTTATAAGTTACCACCCTTGAAATGGCTTAGCTGAAAGTCCTGCCTCATGAGATAAAATAAGAGCGTACTGGTATTTATGAGCATTATGAGGGCCTGAAACATAACCCACAGTGGACTGCGTTCAACAGCTTCAGTGGATCATGGAGTAAACCCAAACTCATGTCTGATTTAAATCCGTAAGAATATTTGGTCCATTTTGAAAGAATGGATGGTTTGGAAATGTAGTTCCTGTAGCCCCAGGCTTTCTGCCATGCTAAAGGCATTTGCAAGTTTCCGACAATCAGCACAGCACAAAGCCACCTTTAGAAGCAAGAAAATAAAAACACCCTTACTGCAATCTAACACCAGCAGGAAAAATATTTGGCTGAAACTTTAGGTGTGAATTATACTTGCTTAAGCTAGAACAAAAGGACAAAAACATCAAAATTTAGTAATGTGGAAACAATGAAGGTTTAGCTCTTTAAAAAGAAAGGAAAGATAGACATTTGAGGTAACAAAACAAAAAACCAAAATGCACAAACACATCACAGACATCTAAAAATAGCATTTTATACATTTTTTTGCCAGTGCTTCTCTGAGAGCAAGTTCTTTAAACAGAACTTAACAATTTTACAATTTTTTTTAAAAAAATACGTCATCCTAAAATAGCCCATCAATCCTTTACCTAAACTTTCTGTATTTCTACAAAAATAGATGCACAAAGAGCTACAAAATACTGTATTCCTGAAAGGAGGCGCACTGTAGTCAAGGGAGAGTCTTTTTTCCTGACAATTGAGACTGTTCATAAAAACATCAAGCTGAACAAAACAAAACACTGTTAAAGGAGCAGAAAGGAGTTAGGTTGCCCAGCTGCAGCAGGCTCAGATGAGGAAAGAAAGAAGAGTTAGGTTTTTGTTTTTTTCCAACACTGTGGGACCCATAAACGGCCTTACAAACAAAAGGCTCAATAGCAAAACCAGAACGGTTGGCTCTTCATCTTCATGTGTGTCCTTTGCCCCATGCAGGAGGAGTCAACAACTGTTATATCGCCCGCCCAGATGCGCTTACTCCAGCTCTAGCTGGTCTTAATTTAGCTGAACTTCAGAACCAAGAAGTTTCCTTGCTCTTGTCCTGATGCTGTAGACCTACATTTCAGGGGAAAAAAAAAAAAAAAAAAAAAAAAAAAAAAAAAAAAAAAAAAAAAAAAAAAAATTAAAATTTGACAGAGCTTTTTCCTCCCCCTCCCCAACCAACTGATGTAAGGATAAATATTTTTGATTTAAAAGAGAAGAAAAAAACCCTCACAACTTACCAGCCTAGTGGACTTGTTAGTAACATCGCTATTGCTCCCAATTTTACAGTTTATGTGGGATAAGCTTAAACCACACTTAATTTTTATACTGGCTCAAGCAGTTTAGGAACACTGGTAAAAACCTGTGTGCACCTCCTTCTTTTGGCCTTGTTTAGAGCATGGCATGGCGTGATAAAATCCTTCAGCAAGGTCTGCACAGACAATCCAGTATGCAATAGAATAATTTTTCCTGACAGGGGCCAGCCACACACCCTACCTCTTTTAGAAAAGGCCTGTGACTCTTTAGGATCTCACAGTTTCTATGGCATTTCACCTTACAGAGGAGAGAGGGAAAATGCTCCTGCAGCAAGTAAAAAGCCCAAATAATTTCACCTACAGACTGTCAGATTTTTAGCCAAGAATGGCTAGTGCTTCCACATGGGGAAAATTAATGATTTTCAGCTTGCATTTGTTATGAGTTCCTCTAACATTTTCTTCTATAAAAAGTGAGGACTATCTAATAAATGTGGTGCTATGCTGTGGCTTTAGCATTATAGACTTGGAACCTGTGTTATAATCTGCTATTTCTCTGCTCCAGAGGGATTCAATCTTCGCTAGATTTACATCCAACAGGGCGTATACCTAAAATCCAGACAATAGAGGGGGAGGTGAGGATGAAACTTCCCAAAGAAGATACATTCTTACTCATTTATAGAGAAAGGAGAAAGGAGAGAGGTGCAGGCACATATTTTAAGACATAGTAAGGCACTTAGGACTCGCTGACTTAAAATCTGCCCCTTGACGTTTTGAGCCAAGCAAATCACATTGTATGAAGTGAAGGTGCACTCCCCACTATAAATCATCACTGCTATGTAGGCAGCAATGCTCTGCTCTGTGTCACAGTATATATTGCCCTGTGGCATAGCGTACTAAGACCAATGCATCAACTACCTGATCTGCTAAGAATTTAGGACTAATGTAATTTAGCACTAATGTAAGCAGGTGCAACTCCAGACCTCAATGATGTTGCAGCCACCAAAGCTCCATGTTTATTTGATCGTTAACCTGTGAAAACTGACAGATCCATGTGCTAAGCATGGATCTCTCATTTCCATATCTGATCACATACTGAAACACAAAGGAAGACCCGTATGTTTTCAGAAAGCCTAACAGGTATGATGGGTTCGGACCTGACCACCACCTCCTTGTTTTAGGAGTACAAACAGTTAAATCTTTAACGATGATCAACATCATTTCAGAATTGAGCTACAAAGCAACTGACAATCACGTAAAAGATGACAGCGTATGGCTCTACCCATGTGAGGATTCCCAAGCAGTGCCCAAACACTTGTGTGTCGTGCCAAACCCTGTTCACTGGCTTTCTGCTCCATTTCATATGCACGTCCACCTGTTTCTTTAGATTGGAAAAACTGGGACATCCCTCAACTAAAGCATGCCTATAAAAGCGTGTTCACTCAGTAGGGTGTCTCCTTGTTGCTTAAGAGGTACTTGTTTTCCTGGCAGCATCATTTGCAGGCAGAGTCATCATAAAGTGTTCTTCAAAGCTCCATCAAAGTTAGTGATGACAATTTTGTGTTATTTTTCCCCTGCTGTTTACAATTTTTTTAAACAAAGACAACAACAACAACAACAAAAAAAGAAGAAGTCAGGACAGGAGAAACCTTTCAGAGTGTAAGGAAGTCATTGAAGTTCACCAGTGGAGCACTAAAGGCCACCGGAGGCAACGGAAGCTGATGATAAGAGAAACAGGTTATATGGCTCCTAGCAGCTTAAAAAAGAAGACACGCACACCTGTTTAAGAGGATGGCCACCTGATGGCAACAACTGGTAGAAGGGGACTAACCAGCTGAACAGACACGTTCCTAGTTAGGTGTCTTTGCAACAAACAGAAATAACTGTAACAAGGAGGTTTAAGGTATAGCTATTAAGTCTAAATAGCCATGGAAAACAACCCAAAAACCCAAAGTTGCCTTAGTTACAGAATGGAATGTGGAACACTTTCCATACCTTTTCCTCATTAGACTCCCATCTCCTCCATGGCAAGACTATCTCCAGTCCTAATATGCCATCCAACTGCAACCCTGCTACGAAACGAAAGCTTCCACTTGCAGCCTGCTGCAAGAATGTTTTCCTCTTAGCAAAGACATCCTCACTTGTGTTGCATAGAATTATAGAATGTTTTGGGTTGGAAGGGACCCCTAGAGGTCATCTAGTCCAACCCACCTGCAGTGAGCAGGGACACCGCTAACTGGATCAGGTTGCTAAGAGCCCCGTCCAACCTGGTCTTGAATGTTTCCAGCCATGGGGCCTCCACTACCTCTCTGGGCAACCCGTTCCAGTGTTCCACCACCCTCATTGAATCAGTATTGCCACACCAGCACAACTCCTCGTCTCCGGGATACCAACGTTATAGCTAATTGCCACACAAAATGAAAGCAGGTTCTGTGGGAACATCTAAACAAACTTAATGAGTTGTGACAAATTCGCAGGGTGTGTGTAAATATAGACAACTCTACAGAAGGCAGTAGACTGACCACTCAAATTCTGTATTCAACGTGACATACCAATGTACAGGCATTTCCAAAGGTGAACTTTCCATAGTTAGTCCATCCAGGACTAGAGGATGCCAATCAATTCACCAAAATCTAAAGTTATGCACCTCAACATGCATAACTTTGCATAATAAAGGATGCACACCTCAATTTTAAGACAGACTTACAGCCCTCAGATATGCCAAAATCCTGCTCTGCTGTTAGCATGCTGGGGCTACAGGAAGCCTCCTCCAGCACATCTGTCCAACAGCAGGACAGGATATCCTCCTAGGCTCTGCAGTAGCAGGGCAAGTCGCTCCACTCTCCTCCCACAGACCTGGCAGCTGCCGGAGCAGCCGGATTCGACTGACCACCTGAAGGTCCCGAGGAAAACACTGATGGCCGTAACCACCCCCTCCACGGCAAGACAGCAATTCCCCTCCCTGCCTCCTTGGTCTTAAGTGCTCAACTTGGCTTGTGCACCCTTAACGTAAGCACGAGGATTCAGCCCCGACACTGTGGGATTACAGCTGCAGCGATGCTCTCTGTACGCATGCCAGGAACTGCAGTCAGTGCTGTTAGGGGCTGACCTTGCTTTGCTGGGCATCGGCGGGGCAGGGAATCGTGGTTTAAAGCACAAACATGTTGTGCTTATATCAGTGTGTTCATATCAATGCTTGATATAAAACATACTTTTATATTGAGCATTATACCTTGGGCACTTCAGCTTTGGAAAGACACTGCATACCAGCAGCCACAACGATAATTTTTAATAGATTTTTGATGTAGACCAGCATTTTCTTTAATCCCACTTGTACCAATAAAGAAGCTTCCAAAAGGGTTAATTTGCAGCACAAAATGTGAGGATTAAGCCACATTTAATGGGAATCAGGTAGCTAAATCCCACTTCATCCTCTAAAACAGGACCATGTAAGTTTAAACAGATGTGCAAGACAGATCAATACTTTGTTAGCTCTATGAACAGTGATATGCTGATGCCCCACACAATCTGTTCTGAAACATAAATTCCCGAACTATACCATGAATGCAAGGGGAACCTCCTCTTAACCTTTTAAGTGATTCAGCATCATCCATTCATGAGATCAAATATTTGGCTTAGTAGGGCAGAGATGCAGCAATGTAGCTGGAAGAGGGTAAGATTACAGCCAGCCTGCCCTGAGCCCAACACTATCATGCCATATAATTCAGCATGAGGAATTTTGCAAATGTTTCTATAATCGCATGTGACAGTAGCAAAAGAAATGTGACCCACAGTAAGGCAGCAGGGACGGGGGGAGGAATTATTTTCCTATCTGAAGGGCTCTGAAAAGCAATGTCTAGGTATATACCAAATGAGCTTTTTTTATATGAGTCATCTGAAGCTCATGGAATCTGATATATTGAGAGCTCCACAGGTTGATGTCTTTTATTCACCAGGGACATATGAGCAAAGACTTCCAGAACCGAAGTTTTCTTGCCACTATGGCCTTACCCTGCTCTGGACAAACCACTTCTATGCTGCAGAAAGCCAGTGCATTCTTCCAGGCCCTTCAGCCTCATCCAGTATAATCCTCCCCTGGAGTGGACATGGAGCAAGAAAAGCTTCAGCTGTGCTGCTGAGTGCTGGACGCTTCAGTGCCGTGCTTCAGCATCCCCCTCCTCTCCCCGGCAGCACAACACACCTTCCCTGGGATGACACCATCTGAGACGCACGCAAAACACTGAAGCAATTAAGCTCCTTCTTTTCACCATGACCAGGCCTCGAATGCCTGTCACCAAAGCATTTGTCTCAAACCTACAGGCTGCAAGCAAGGCTGAAAAGGGAGCCCAGAGCCTTCCTGCCCTTCCCAGCAAGCCTCTGCTTGGAGAGGAGAGATGAGCGTGCAGGGCAAGAGAGCAAATAATCCTAATGTCACAGGCTACCACTACCACTCCAAAGCCTTACGTGCCAAACCGGGGCTGCCTGATAAGGTTTTGCCATTGTGTTTGAGTGCATGGCCATTTTGAATAGTCACAAACAAGTGAGGCATTGCTCTGCTGAGATCCTCTGTTCCTGCAAACTAGTCACACATTTGTCCTTTTTCTTTCCCCCCCCAGAAACTCAGGGACTAAAACCCACACAACAGGCATGGGCCAGAAATTAATAGTTCAGGCTTTCTCCACGGCCTCCCACACTGAGTAGACAACTACAAAACATGCAAGCCACTGTTAAGCACTGCCAAATCAGGACCCTGATAAAATTAGCATCCAACCGTACCCCTCCATAGGGATTTTCACAAGAAGCAGGTAGCACCAAGCAAAGGCTGTACTAGTCCTGGAAGGCAGTGCTAGGACCCGTAGTCTTTTGAGGTACTACGCTCCTACAGAAAAAGAGAAAAAGGACCTGGTTTATGATACGCACTGCTACCAACAAAGTAGCAGTATGCAAACCAACTTGCCCAGCACTGAAACAACTCACAGCCTAGGCTGGACTCATACCTAAGCCAGGTAGTGGTTTCTCCTGACTAGCAATCCCTTATGCAGTTCTCAGCTCCATCCCCAGAAGGTAAGCCAAATACCAGAGCTCTGGAGCTGGACTGCCGGAGCTGCTGTCAGACCAGGGGGCTCATCCCCTCGACCGGTGGCAGCGTCAATTTGCTCACACTCAGAGAAGGCAGCTCCTCCCATTATGGAATTTGTCAGAAAGGCAGAATTTGCAATCCCAGTCCTGTCAGATTATCGTTTTATACCCAACAGCACAAAATGTAATTCCTCTTGTATCATTGGTGTGGCTGGAAATGTTACTAATAGATATTAAATTGTGTAGTGTTAAGAATCCTAATACACTTTTTTTTTTAATTTCTTGAAGCAGCAAGTGGCATGGCATTTAGAAGATATTATTGGTTCCCAGTTGCTATTAAGGGAAGAGAGAGAGATTTGTGTTAGGTTAGCTCAGTTATAAACGGGCCCATATTATTTCATATTTAAGAAACAGCATTTTTTTCTCCACCAATTCTTTGCTTCCCTGTGCATTGATCAAAGCAAGGAAGTGCTTCTCACACATTGAATCAGTTATAGCTGGAGCTATCAAGAAGACAGACAAACAGACACCTTAAGGGAAAAGGGAGAGAGATGCAAACCTAGTATTTCCTTGATAAATAACATAATGTGTTTAAGAAGTGCTAATCTGCAAGGATTGCTGTTGGTCAGGTAAATACCAAACAGTAAAAGGAGACCTCAAAAGTGCGTATGAGCTCCATGACAGGCACGCAAGCAATCATGAACAGTGAGGGCTGCCAGACTGCTCCTAACGCTGGCAGGGGAGCCTGCCAGTCAAAGCTCGCAGGTGCAGATGGGGTTTAGGGAGGCTGTCCTACGGCTACCCACCCTGCAGTAAAATGAATCTAATTCACAGACCTCCACCTAGACCCTACAGAAAGAAGTTTAGTTTGATGGCGAGCACAGCTCCACCAGCATCTCTACTCTCTACGTGACACCTGGATGCTGCACAGGAAGGAAATGCTGATCTGTTCCAATTTAAATGAGTAAGATGCAATCCTCATGTACTGACAAGTTATTAGCTCAGTCCTCATTGGAGCTATATTTTGGTGAATGCACATATGAACTAGCTGAACAAGCTGGAAGCTTCCACATGGAAGTTTAATTAACCATTTCCCACAAGACTTAAACCAAAAAACACATATCATGTCACAACTCATTTGGCTTGAACGAGACCAAGGCAGACAAAGGTCTCTCAGCAAAAGGCAATGAGAGCTCAATGTTTCACAGTTCGTCTGCCCTGACAGCAATTTCAGGAGGGATTCCCACCTGGAAATACATTTGGAGAAGGCTCTGAGAACAAGCCCTGCTTCAGCTGCAGGGAGTCCACTACTTTGCTCAAATGCTTCCTACTAAAACAAGTCACGGACACAATCGAACCATCTTACCTGTGTCAAACCCAAAACTTGGCACAATGTCCACCGTTCCGTGAAAGGCTCCAGCCCATGCTGAGGTAGCGCTGGTGACAGCAGCAGGATCTGTCTTTGTCACGTCACACTGGGGAGCAGGAATCCTGGCTGCGCGGACCGAAGGCATCAGCAGGGACCCGTACCGGGGGTCACGGTGCGAGCTGGGATGATGATGGTGCATGTGTGGATGAGGGTGATGACGATGCATGTACACGTCATGCATGTGTGCATACGAAGGGCTCACCTGAGATGCTAAAGGATAATGCCAGGATTCAGATGCAGCAGGGGGAGGAGGTGGGGCAGTCTGATGAAGGCCGTGTCCTGGCCAGCTGCTAGGATCTGGTGTTGGAAAGGTGCCTGGTGCAGTAACGGGGAAATCGGGGTGTACTCCACTTAAGCATGGTGGAGGGGGAGGCTGGTAAGAGCTGGTCCAAAATGAAGTTGGGAAACTGCTCCTTTGGCTTGAAATTGTTGAGCTTTCTGGTAGAGAGGAGAGAAATGAAGTATGACTGAAACTGAACAACAAGTTTAATGACAAAATCCCCACCATGATTTTCTACTCTTTTAAATTTGTAACACTGAACTCAAGCTTCCCCAGCAATTACAGAATCACAGGTCATTGAGGTAAGAATGGACCCTCTTGAGATCATTTAGTCCAACCCTCCTGTTCAAGCAGGGTCATCTGGAGCAGGCTGTGCAGGCCATGTCCTGTCAGATTTTGGCCGAGATCCAAACTCCACAACCTCTCTGGGCAACCTGTTCCAGTTCTTGGCTATCCTCAACAATTAAAAAAAAAATTAAAAAAAAGTTTTCTTGCTTTCAGATGGAATTTCCTGTTTTCTAATTCATGCCTATTGCTGCTCACCCTGTAAGCAAGCATTGCTAGAGGAGAGCCCAGCTCCCTCATCTTCATTCCCTCCCATTAGGCATTGTAAATATTGAAAAGTTCCCCCCAAGAAGACTTGACTTCTCCAGGCTGAAGAGTCACAGCTCTCTCAGGATCTTGGCATGAGGAATTACGAGGACAGGCTAAGTCCTGACCAGACCAGAACACATCATTTAGAAAGGCAGCTGTTGTAGCTGTAAATGCGTCTGAGGACAGAGAACCAGGTCACACTGCAGAATATGAGACATTTGACTAAAGGAAGAATACCAGATCTTCTCAAACTAATTGCATGCTTTGATGGGATAAAGATCATATCTAACGCATCTTATGTTAGTCCCTTATAGAACATATCATGTTGCCCTGTACCCAGTCGGATCTGACAAGCAGAATCATCTATGTAACTGAAAGAAGTTTTTGTCAGAAATAAAAGACGTGCTGCTTCTTACAGCTAGGGCTCAACTTATATTTAAATGGATTCCAATACCTCTACATTATGAAATCACATTCTAAAAATTCCTCTTTTGAAGGAGCGGTTAGTGTTTTTCATGTGTAGGAAAGTATTGGCATCTCCATTCTCACAATCCTCTTGCCAGGTCATCTTTGAAAGTACTGCTTCATGCAATATGTCTCAGCTCAAAGAGGGTTTTTTTGGTCAAAGATGGAAACATAAAAATACAGGACTTTACCTCTGATGAAAGAAGAGTCATAAAAATAGCCTACGGAGAAATAAAGCCAGGGAAGTTTAATATCTGACGAGGCAAGGAATCCTCTGTTCCTCATATAACATTTACAAATTTTTTTTTTTTTAAATGACCTTTTGTTTTGCTTTGTTTAACAAGCAACTGGAATGAGACTTGAGTGAAGACACCTTTGAGAATGAACAGATTCTTCAAACGCTGCTGCCTCTGAAATTTGCTTACACAAAAATATTTTGGAAACAAAAACTGTAAAAGTCTTTTCTGGCTGCATCACTAGGACACTTGTGTATCTGTTTTAAAATCCATTAAAATCATAGAAATTTTTTCCACACATCAATTGGTTTAGGCAGTTTATTGAGCCTGATTAACTTCCAATATTGGAAATAAACTTTGCAAATGTACTATGGACAAACATAAAGAGCTTCTCTTCATGCTTCAGAGGCTGCAAGCTTATCTAGCAGCCTATACTCCAACATGGCTTTCTTCAAAAGGTTGCTTCTTTTTTTAGCACCATATTTCTATTGTAATTCATGCTAGAAGACTGGAGAGAGCTTCAAGCATATAATAGAAGCCACAGCACCCCTCCGAAATTGGTATTGTTCCTTGTTTGTAAATTGTTCCTTGTTACAAGGGATTAGGCTGAGATGGAGAGCGCGCATGGCTTATACAGCCTTGGCAAGCAGGGCTGACAAGGAAGGCAAAAACAAGCTTCTTCACGTCCAGTCTGTTGTTTTCCTCACTGCTTAACAGAGGAGCACAGCTTGACAATGCATTGCCAGTATTCTGGAAAATTAATCTCTGTAATCGAGAGTTTTGGAAACCATCTGGCTGTTATCTGCATGGAAAAGCCCTAAATCCAAACCATCTCACCTCAAAAAAAGCACAGAAAACCACAAAATAACTGCAGGACAACTTTAATACCAGGAGAGCGCACTTTAATCCACTGGATTTGCCAATATGAATTCGCCCCAGATTGCATACCAGCTTGGCTTTACCAATCATGCCTTTACCAAGGTCTAGGCCACAGAAAACATTTGGGTCATCTCCATTATTCAGACCTGTGCACATTTCACCACTGTCAGAAACTGTCATGGATCAGCCCCCACCGAGACACCACTGAGTGTACCTGCAGAGACCAACCTCACTGGTCAAGGTGCAGTCACAGCACTGGAGATACAGGGTCCATCCAGGTTTTATGAACATGCAAGAAAACTTCACCCACCCTGAGCACTCACAGAGGATGCTACCAAATATTAAGGGTGCAGCAACCCCATCAAGAACCATCTCTCTCAAGATCCACAGCCCCCAACCACGACAGATTTTCCACAGTGTTTGAAGGGTCTCCTTTCCTTCCCACCTTTAAAACAGCAAGCACAACCAATTACCTTTACAGATACCATCATGTCAGATACCTGACCTCTACGGGATATGACAATGGAGAAACAGCCATTTCAGCACTGCCCTTGAGAAAGAAATAAAAATAACCTGAGTAGCTTCCACAGGCTTTCAAGAGCAGAGAAGGAGGCATTTAACAAAAATTGTCTGCCAGGAAATATACTACAGTTACCACAATTTCCTATTCTAAGTACAGGGGGGCAGGGAGATGGCCACATCTCAGATACCACGAAGTGGTAACTAATGCAAACGCTCATGGTGGCTGGCCGATATGCACTGAAAATATGCCAAAGCTCACATGCTGTAAAGAAGACAATGTATGGAATTTTCTGTAGTGCAATGTTACTTCTCAGTTAAGGCAGGAGGGAAAAAAAAAACACCCCAAACCAAAACCCAAGAAAGACAAAACCCCAACACTTGCATCTAGGAAAAACATGTTGATAAAAATACCATGAAGGTAACATTAGTTTCAAGATATCATTAGTTTCATTAGCCCCTGCAAAAGAATTCAGGTAGCTACATGTACAATTGAATATTCAAGCTCCATGTTACCAGAGCCTGTCGTAGGGAATTATATTTTATAAAAAGTCAGTTTTGAAGTTAATTTTAGCCTAAACTGATCAGTATTTTCAACATACAAAAGACAAAACTTGCTCTCTTCAGGACGACAGGTTCCGTTTTCTACACATAAGCAAAACCACTCCTAGAAACATAAAAAACCCACAATACCACCTTAATGATGAAATTAGTTTGCTCTTCCATCAGGACACTAAAAAAACCCCACAACAAGGTTAAAACAAAAAAGCAGAAAACATTACTAATCCCTCCTTTCAGGTAAACGAGAAATAACGCAGTGAGATGAGTAGCTTGTTCATGCCCACACACTTTCCATTTAAATCTGTACCTTCCAAAACAGCTATTGCAAATGCAAAAGCTTTTTTTTTTTTTAAATTTATCTTTGAGTAAGTTATTGACAAAAATTCTGACTACCCATGAAGGTTATTTATAAAAGATCTTCAAGCTAACGACATGTTAGCTTCTTTAGGTAATGGGATACAAATTTGCATCCATTTGCTGTAAGTGAGCATCTTTGACAACTGGACATGAATCAGAAGACCAAGGTGTTAGCGTCGCTCCTTCCCCACTTTTTTTCAGGCAGGCATGTTTCAGAAACACATTTGGGCCTGATAAAATCCTTGTCAGCTTCTCTTCTCTGGAGAAGCAAATACCCTCAGCTTTCTCAGCATCCACAGCGCAGAACCAAGCAGCCCTGTCCAGCAGCCTCCCTGGGGTTTTTCATACCCCTTCAGCAGGTGCAGTGACGGCAGAGGGCATATCCCCTTACTTTATTCCCAGAAGACTTTGAGGACACGCAGACCTCCATTCCCTGCCGACGGCAAGGGGCACACTGGGTCAGGAGGCAGCATGGCTGAAGAACCCTGATGCCAGGCCACCCTGTCCCCTGCAGAGCCCCCTGGGGAGGGCTGTGCAACCATGGGAGGAGCCAGGGAAAACCAGCAGGGTATGTCTGAGGCCAAAGGGAAGACACAGAACCCCACCCATGGTATGTCTCCAAGCTCAGTGAAGAAGGCTTGCTATGGGCACGGGGTCTCCGGGGACTGCCTTGATCCCATCTCTAAAGCATTTACAGCCTGTCTGGGCCATTTATAAATGCTCCAGTCTCCTTTTTAGTAAGCATAGGTTCAATCCTGCTCTCAGTCAAATCAACGGAAAATTTCCCATTAACATTAATGGTCCCGGCTCAAGCCATAAATTCCTCTAGCTCCCTAGCCGCTTGTGCTGACCTTTGCTTAAACTTCCTCGGATTTGTCATCATCCTTCTGGAAAGCAAGTCCTTCTGTGCTATTTTTCTCTCCACAGCAGTTTCCAAAAATCCCGTCTCTATTATTTGTGACTTTCATCAGTACACTCACCTCAGCACTGCTGATTATGACCACCACCACTCCTACAAGGATCCTCACAGCATCTCTCTCACCCAACCCGATGCAAGGCCATTGCTCACAGCACTTGGTTCATGGCCCTTTGCTGGTCCACATAAGGACATGATCAGATATAATGCAGCTGTGGATCTGAAAACTACCCAGACTGCCACATTCAGCAAAATGGAAATAGCATCTTACCAGCACGCTTTCTCCAGCCACCAATTCTTACCCGTAAGGTCTACCTAGTTTATCTGGCGAGATCAGTTCTTTGTTATGCTGAACATGCTTATATGCATTACGAGACCTAAGTGTTACGGAAGTATGCAAATGCCTCGCAGCACCCGCCACAGTGTCCACTCCCGGCTGGGAAGCAGAGTAGCACGGTCCCCATTTTACACCGGGAAGCCGGCAGCGATGGATGTGCCTCCCCCGTGAGCTCTGCCCATGGGCAGGCTGCCATGCACCACACCACACGGCTGCAGCCACGTGGGCCAGGGCTTGCACCCAAGCCTGTTCCAGCCTGTGCTGGCTTCCTCCCTACCTGGAAAGCAGCCGTAGACGAATCTTAATCGCCTGGCAAAGTCACCCAAGAAGGCTGCACGGGTCTTCTCGCGTCCACGGCCAGCATCCTGAACAGCTTTGCTTTTGCCTCACAGGCCAAGTTTCACACCTGGAGCTTAAAACCAAGCCTCCAACCTTGCTACAGACGTTTGTGAAGCCATATGACCTCTGCCCCCTTCTTTCCAGGCCTCGGCAGAGTCACGGGCTATGGCAGAAGAGGGAGGTGCCTGCTTCTTCCATGCCTTTGGCACCTCTTTCCCCCTTGTAATACTTCAGATCACTCAACCCCAAGAAGCAACCTAGTTCTTTGAAATTTGAGGGGGATTTTTCCACCGCCACAGGGGAGCAAAATTTCAGCTGCAATGCAACACGCGTTACCTCAACACAGACCGAGTAAGCCACACCACAGAGAGCAAGTTCCTGCTCCTCTTACCTCTCCACAGAGGACTTAGCCCTGCCTTGCTCTTGGTAAGGGCAGTTTCTGGATTGAAGCTACTGGCTTGGCTCAAAGCTCTTGAGAAGTGTTCGTCCACTACTGAACCAATGTCTCCCTGGAAGTAAGTGAAAAGGACGCAGCGAGAGTTAAGGTACTCCATCTCGGCAGGCTGGTCTTTCTCATCCTCCTCTTGCTTGCTGGGAAGGGTCACTTCCAGAGACTCCTGCATCTTGTTGTATACAGCTAATTTCTTCTGGGATTAAAAACAAAACAAACAAGAGATGTATCACTGATGGCATCCAGTGCAAGCTCAACATCTGGTTTCCTTAAAGAAAAATAACTGGGTATGTTGAATATTCATTTCATTATTACAGTTGGAATACAGGGATATTTCACATCGACATTTCACAAAGAAGGGATTACCAGTGCCACTCAGAGTTTTTATTCCTCACACACAGATGGACCTGCTTCTCAGGCACGTTTCACAACCGCAATTTAACAGCAATGGCTTTCACTCGACACCTTCAAAAGAAAACAGACAGGCTCCAACAACTCACTCCTGACTCCCACCTGGAAAGGATATTCCCATCAGTAAAGGCTACAGTGGCCGAGTCCAGCCCTGAGGAAGGGTGACCAGATCCACAACGCCTGCATTTCACCTGTCTAGCCGAACACGCGCCAGGTTTTGCCAGCCGCGCTGCCCCAGTCGAGAGCACATGGCCCTCCGGATTCCCCACATCTACTCGCTCCTGAAGGCATAAAGATGGGAGAATTCAGTGCTTCCTGAAAAATTTTCCACTGTATTATCAAAGTCCACAAAATACATAAATTCTCACTCATCACCGAGAAAATTTTTATCGTAGGAAGCTATACCTTGGTGGGGGGAGGGGAGTGTCGCAGGGAGGAAGGGTTTTTTGCTTGGTTGGTTTGGGGTGGGTTTTTGTTGCTGTTTCGGGGTTGGGGTGGGAGGTTTTTTGCCCCTTTTCCATTTTTTAAACATCAGCTTCTGGAAAAAAGGACAAAAATTCAAGTAATAAAAAAATTAAACATGTGATCTGGGGGAAGAGGGGGATTGACAAGTCTGCAAACACATGCAAAAAAATCAACCCCAAACCAAAAACACAGAGAAGCATACAAAAAAAAAAAAAAAAAAACCTGCACAAGCCATCTGTGAATGGCTATTTCAGAGTCTTCTCTCTCTCTCTCAAATCAAACCTAAATGTCAAAATAAATGTGTGTGAAGATCCATTTTGCATGGAACATATTTTTCAGATGTTCCACTTTACAACTATTTTCACAGAAAAAAATCTCCCCACAACAGTCAAGCTGCAGGAATCATAGCTTTTAGCTAGCCAGCCATTTCCACAGCTGACTTTACACACAAGCAGCTTCAGGAACCCAGAAACAACTACAGCACATATGTAGAAGTATTTCGTAGCTTTTCTATAGAATTACAGTTTGATTTCTCTTTTATGGTTTGCTTGGCAACACTTTAGCGCCATCAGAATCTCTTTAAGTTTACGGCTTTTTTCCCTTTTTCCAAAGTTGTTCTAAAGAAAAAGTTAAACAACTACACAGTCTATAAAGTTCCATTTATACAATGCATAGGCTTGTCCAATTTAGAAATAATTGAAAGTCATTTTCCGATCTTGCATACCATCAATATATTTACATTCGGTGCTTTCTCAAATCATGTAAGCTAATACAAATTCTCTCATTGTGATACAAAATAGATACTCTGGGGCTAATTTTTAATTATGAATGGTTATGAAAAAAAAATTGAGAGCTATCGACAAGTGGAACTAAAACCTATAATACTAAAAGCTCATAGAAATTAAGCAATGTATCTGACATAACAGTAGGTTAACTGATAAACAGAGAACAGCTCAGTAACGCCTTTAATTCCGCAATGAGGGATGCAAATAATTTTATTTTACAGTTTGGGATATCCAGACAATTGTCTGGAATTCAAGTAAATCTGTGTTTCACAAAGCAAGTTACACTGTGGCTCTGCTTAGCACAGTATTACTTATTTAGACATCTGGTTGTATCCCAAAATCCTGTAATATATAAAGAAAAACTCTGGGATTCACTACAAAAAAAAAAAAAAAAAAAAAAAAAAGAACCAAAGATGGAAACAGCAAATTGAAACAGTTTTACTAGAAACCAATTGCTAAAAAGAAACATAGTCTGAGGCTCTGAAACTAGTTTTTGCAAATGCAGAATTGGGAGTGACTTATGCTTTTTTGTATATGCTTTGTGCCTTTTGTAAACAAAGAAAAAATCTCCTAATATTTGTTCCTAAAATGCTTGCTAAGATATCACTCATAGTGAGCTTCATCATTTTGCCTAAGCAATCACAGAACAATCAGACCTTAGTAAGACGGTTATAACAATATTGTTATAATATACAATAACAGATATAACAATAACAGTTATAACAATATTGTGTATACAGGAGATATATGCATTGGAAATATGTAACACATCTACCTCAGTGACTTGATCGTTCCTAAAGGTGCGCCATAACCCAGATCCTCTTCAAAATGCACGACAAGTGGTTGGGGTTATTTTGGTTGGGTTTTGGTTTTTACGTAGAGACAAAGTATGAAAAAGAGCCTTTACAGAAGTCCAAATAGATATTGTGATATTGAGACGTCTCAGGCACAGTCTATATGCCAGCCCTTGAATACATGCAACACATTTCCAAGTTGACATCTATCTTTACAGGTACACTATTTGTATTTAGACTGTGAGTATGCAAATACATATACAAGCACGCAATTATGTACAGAAACACATAATTTAATATAGCCCCTGGCTTGACTTGGTTATCAGGAAGGAAGTCTTTCAATGTTCCTATACAGAGACCGGAGCTCAGGAAATTAAAACTTATCTCCAGAGTCGCTTCTCTGTGCAGGAATGTTCCCCCTTCCACAGCCTAAGAATCTAATTCATTTTCCATTTCAACTCTCCTTCCTCCCCTCCAGTCCATGGGCAGTCATTACAAGGTATTCTGAGCACTTGTTGGTTTTGAAAACACCAAATCTGACTACTTTCTTTTTTTTTAAATGTAAAAAAAAAAAAAAAAAAAAAAAAAAAAAAGATGGTAGTACTGATGGACAAGTACAAGGCCTTGTGTACGGACTGACGACTTACAGTGAAAAGTTGTGGTTTGTGGTGAGTTTTTTGCAAAGGATGAGAGTTCTAAATTAAAAGATTTTTCAAAACTGCATCAAAAGCCTGCGATCAGATACAGGTCTACTTAATTTAAATTTCAGGAAGAAATGATCAGCCTTTAATTGAAGGACATTAAATAAGAGACTACAGTGAGATAAAGTGACTCAAGGAGTTTTCCTTGTATGCAATGTATAAACATCCTTTCCATTGTATACACCCTTTAGTAACTTTTTTTTTCTCCTCCTAACTCCCTTAAAATACCCTGCCTGCACACAAATTCCATCTTACTTGTTCTGACCTTAACAGTAATCTTCTCATAGCATTTCTGGCTGCACTTGTGTGAGTGGAACAGTATGCAAGATCACCAACTGCTAAATGAATTTGTCCCACCATCATGGGGTGGGGGAATTAAAAAAAAAAACAAACAAAAACAAACAACCCCAAAACAGGCTAGGTTTCTGATAACTAATCTGGGCCAGCCCAGTTTGACTTGTACTTTTTTCATACGAACAGTTTTGGCATATATTTAAGCAGCCAACAGTGTCTGTAAGATCTTTACAAACAGTATTTTCTGACCAAATGCAATGTTACTTCTTCCCTACGTTCAGATCTCCAATACTTTCATATATTCATGAATTTCACCTCTTTCTTCCTTAAAAACTAGAAACTGAGCCTAGGCAGCCTCTGAAAAGCAAAACAAAACAAACACACAAAATCTCCTCTTGGCCAAGACCCAGAATGCAGAATTAAAAGTCTGCTTAGCATACTGGACAAGAGGGAAATCCATCGGCTGTAGCACCTGATGCCAGCTGAGGTGTGAGACCCAAGTTTGTGGCTGAAGGATGAACGGTACAACCTCTGGGTAAATAATGCTGTACAGCATGGGCTGAATACAGCTTAAGCCAGCATTATTTTTGTTATTTCACATATTCACAAACAGGCTCTCCCAAAGAGAATTTAAAGTCATCTGATAAAAGGAAACTAAAGGTCAATAGCAAATCACCACTAATACAACAATATTAAAGAGAAGTGTTATGCTGGATAAGCATCATCCTGCCTTCTAGAGGAAGAATGACCACTTTTAGACCAAGAAAGCTTGTGGTCCAAAAATCTCACAAAACCCCCCTCTCTTGAAGTCGCCTGTTATTTTCTGACATACCCTATCCGGAACCAAGCGAAACGGTTCTCATGCAGTGAAATTCTGGCCACATTAAAGCCAATGGCAAAAGTCCAACTGACTTCAAGGGTCCCAGATCTCACCCAGGGTGTTGGGTAAAAATGTCAGAACATTCCTCTTCCCAAATTGAAAAAAAATTCACTTCCAGCTGAAACCAGCTAGTAGGCAGCAAACCAGAAAACCAATCAAGCACAGTCGAGAACGGAGAAAGTTTTAGTTTAGCCAAGTTTGAATAAAAAAAATTCAAGCCAGCTCTTATTTTACATATAAGCTGGTTGCCTGTTCCTACAACTTATTATCTCCATACATGCCATCATACAGCATATGGCCCTTTACGTTCCCAAGCATGAAAGTCTGGTGTGCCTGTGGCCACCTGTTACAGATTTTCCATTATGAGAGAAAGAACGGGAACCAAAAATAAAGAATAACTGCACTGAGGAAACACTATATGACCCTATGCTGAGAAAAAGGCTGTCATTTGACATAAGCTTCTGAGAAGGAATTTCACCAACAAACTCCAGGCAAATCACGGACAGTCCTCCATTTGTGGAGCTGTCTGCCAAGCAGGCTCCTACTGATAACACAGAAAGTATTCAAGGAAGAAGACAATTTCAAGCAATCAGAGCATGGAATGCTGGGCCTGAAAGCGGTATTTACGGCATGCCCTGAAAACATGAAATGCTAACTTCTACCCTCGCAAATGAGCAAGCCAAGAGCGAAGCCACACACTTGCTTTCAGGTGAGCCACGGGATTTGCAGCAGTAGAGCCCGGAGCTCCTGCTGTGCCCCGCTGACAGAGGAAAGCAGCAGAAAAAGAATTAATTTATACATCTTTTGCTGCACATTCAAACAGAGGTGTACCACTGAAGTCTAAAGCTCTACTTTTATGTAGCTAGAGGAAGATCAAATAGAATTTGGTCCCCATTAGAACAACAAAGTAAAGCAAGACAAGTTTTTTAAATCAGCAGTGTCTTGTGGGATTAAACAAAACAAAACAACAAAAGCCCCCACACAGGGCAAGGCTTAATCCGGGTTTTACATCCTGAAAGGAGCCCTTAAAGGCGAGTTATATAGGTCTGATTCAGTTTCCAGCAAAGTCAGTAGCAGTAGGGCAACCATCAGGCTTCAGGACAAGCCTTGAGAAAGCATCTGAACTACAAAAACTAAATGTGAAGCGATCTTCTGCTGTTATCTGCTGTGTTAGATACTGCAGACTGCCAGAGAGTATACGCAGTGTAATAAGCCCATCCTCAGAGTTGTGAGCATGTGACAGAAAGAACTTTTTACTGAAAAACTAAGTGACAGTACGTGAATTAGGGCTGAGCTACAGCCAGCTGACACAACGTTAAACGCGACTTGTCTGCAATGTTGTTAGTTTGGAAAGAAGAGCTGAGTTACTGACCTAATTTGCTAATGGAGACAAGCCCTTATCTGGAAAAAGTCTGTCTACAGCACTGCCAGCAGAACGTCTGACTTGAGTGTATCACAACTCTTTATGCAAGGCTTGATTTAGCAAGGATGGTGCTGGCTTAGCTCTCTACATCTACATACCATGGAGAAATTCCAAAACTACCATTTACTGTGACTTCCCGTTTCAAAGGTCTTAAGCTCAGCTGTCAGTGAGCCAGGGCGAATCCTACCTTAGCCTCAGCTCCGCAGCTCGCTATACCTAGACCGACGGGGCATGGCGAGCCGTCACAGTGTTTCTTGTGCGCCAAGAATACAGCGGGATTCTTCACTGATTATGTGTTTCCAGAGTCTCTTCGAAGGAGCAGCTCTGTTACACCCATTCCTCACTCAACCCATAGGAAAGCCAAAACTTACTACTACAGCTGCACAGCCCCTCGGGGAAGCATACGATGAAGAACGTTTTAATTTCGCCATTCTGCAGGGCTTTACACTTGCGCAGGCACGGCTCCTTA
>NW_009259100.1:1047425-1050145 GCF_000687185.1 Egretta garzetta
GCGTTCTTATTGTAACACCGGCACGCACTCACTCTGCCTTTTGGCAAAGGAATATGGAAATCCCGATTTATCTGCAGAATTAGGTCCACACCCCACTTTCATCAGTTCCTTCTGGCACAGTGTGAGCACGTATATATCCATACTCTGCTCGCTCCCCTCCAGCAAACACCCTGGACTTCAGCAATCTCAAAGATCTAAGGTGCTAAGCCTCCATTGCCATTAACATTCAATAGGAATTCAGGCTTCAGTCCATTAAGCGCTTTTAAAAAAAATCCCATCTAAATTAATTTGCCAGCAAGTCCTTTCTTGGCTACGGATTGGTGAAAGCTAAGCTCCCAGAAATTCTGCATTTCTGTGCAAGGCAAAAATCAGTTCTGCGCTGTTTTTAAGGGAGCAAAATCAACAGATACAGAAATGTAGGAATAATTTTAGAGCGGGGTAACCTAACGTTAAAAAGGCATGACGGGCCATCCCCTAAAAAAAAATAATGTGTCACTTCTGCACAACCCGGGTGCATGCTAGTCCATCATTTAAAAGCAATCCAAGATCTGTTATTTAAAAAACAAAACCAAGCAAACAAACAAAATAAAAGGAGACAGCCATTCGCACCACTCTCACTGCAGAGCGGTGACACAATGCCAGCCGCTCGCTGGAGACAGTTCTCCTGACCCGTGTACGCAGCACGCGACCTACAGAGACACGATGAGGTGACCTCTCCAGAGAGACTCCATGGCCCAGAACCTGAGCCTATACATCTGCAACGGCAGCTCCACAGCTAAGGAGCTTGCTCGGCTCTAAGGGGTACAACACTGATACCGAAAGCTGGCATAACCAATTACATCTTTGTGACAGATTTATTACAAATACCTACAAAGACGCGCAAGCTTTAGTTAGAATAACCTAATAACCTACATCTCCTCGCACTGAGAAGGAAGGGAAAGCCAACAGGAGCATAGCACGGAGGAGCTTTGTCTCTCAGAAAACAAACCATTCTACTGGGTACTGAAAGGCATCAGAGGAGTACAACAACACTGAAAAATGCTTCAATGGAGTCCTTGGATATTTTAAGGGTGAGCTCCACTTTATCAGCTCCAATGAGAAGCTTTACTTTTAAGATACCCCACTAATTCATCTTCCCTTGCTGTTATTTTTAAACCACAGTTTTAATTCCAGCAAAGAAGAACATTCTTTAAAATGGTCATCATCTTCACGAAGAGCTCAGGAGCTTTTTACGTGTTGAACACATGTGTAAGAAGAAACAAAAACCTGGCAACAGATTCTTCATCCTTCTTTCTTATGCTCTTTACCAGTTGATTAAATGTCCCTGACAGGACAACTCTGAAGGAACAGAGACTTGCAAAATGTCATTCGTTACCCGAACAATAAGTCTTTCTACTATGACTACAGATGCATGAGGAGTTCGTTCTACATTTTCTTTTTTATTATTATAATTTAAAAAGCACTAGACTCAGAGAAAATACATAAACTGCTCTAAAGTTCGCAGCTGCTAGAACTAGAGGGTGCAACCTTCTTAGGTCAGCAACGGCAGCTCGGTTTTCCAGTCTGACATCTGACTAGTTTGTGAAGACCCTCCAGCTCCAAATATTTCAGAAAAATTGGCACAAGCAGGATTAACTAAAACAAATTGTCAATAACGTGTAGGACAGCAAGGTTTAGAGTGGGTTTCAGTGGTAACAGGATATATCGTGCTGGCCACGACTCACAAGCTGTACTGGCTCAACAGAGCTATCTTATGTTTCTTGCCTTGCATATCCGCCTCCACTTTTCTTAAATAGCATAACCCACAAGAACTCGAGTTTATTTAAAAAGAAATTTCAAGAAACTTTGACATTCATTAGGGTGCCTCCGGGACATTTCATACACGGTGCTGCTTTCAGCTGATGGAGAACCTTCATGATTCTGTTTAAAAATAAAAAGCAGTTGCACTTGAGCGTGACGCAGCTGCTAATGATCCTTTAATAGATTTTCATATACTATGTGTTCTACACTCCAGATCTGGAAGAGAAACACAGCCAATCACCTACAGAGTGAAATGCCAAAAAGTTCACCAAAGTTTCAATTGCAGTTTTCTACTTCCAGGTCCCTTAGTCAAAGCGTGAAGAGATTCGAGATTATTTACTTAACTCCCCTCCAACTCACATAGGCTAACAACGGGAGGTCCAGATATTCAAACCCGAAGTTCATAAGCAATATTACTCTACAGATGGAAGGTTCTGCCAGCTGTGACCTAGATTAGAGAAGAAATAATAACGAAGGCACACTGCGACAGACAAAACTCACAAGTTTTCCAGAGCCCGTGTTTACAGTGAACAACATGAGCAACCTGGAAAAGTTTGCTGGGCTATCATTTCTGCAAACACACTCTCTCTCCCAACAATACAGAAAAAAACCAGTAACACGCGATAGGAATTTTAATGTTTTCGCCCATACTCATGTCTCCCAGGCAAGTTGATATTAGGGGTCACTTCCCATGTACGGAGAAAACAATCTTCATGGATAATAATGATAAAACCTTATGGAATGCAGCAACAACCAAAAAATGTATTCTCAGATGACTACATTAGGGCCAAGTCAATATTAGTCCCACTTCACCCACGCACTGCATAGTCTAAAAATGCTGTCAGCCTGATAAGAATTTCCTGATTCATTTAAAAAAAAATAAAAATACATCTGATCAACAAATTCAGCTGGAAACTCCC
>NW_009259100.1:1051002-1072580 GCF_000687185.1 Egretta garzetta
CCCCCAACTTCGGGGCGGGTTTGGATCCCCTGCTGGGGGCGGGTCCCCGTCGCTGCCGGCTGGGAGAGAGGGAAGCCTCGGTGCCGGGTTTGGGTCGGTGGGAAACCGGGCCCAGCTTAATCAGCACCGAGTCTTCCCTCGTCGAGTGTCACCCGCATCAGCCACACTTCACCTCCCCAGGGATTCATCCTGGAAATTCATCCGGGAGGAAGGAAGAACCCACTTGTCCCATAGGAGGTGGCAGGTTAGATGCCTTCTCTGCTGGCCCAGGGAAGTCTTTCTTCCCTTCCCCACATTTGGTCCACAATGTTTAAAAAAAAAAAAAAAATCAATTAAATGCACTGCTCTACTTGTAGAATATGTGGAAAACCAGTATCTGGTTGTAATGGCTCCGAGTCCTACTCAAATATATATGCAGCCTACCTCTGTACGTGCATTTTTGCGTGCGAGCCACCCTACTGCAGTCCTGCACTTGAAGGCTATTGATGCCGTTCCTCACATGGAAAAAGACTGTGCCTGTGGCTTGTTCACATTATCCTGGCTTAGGAGCATGGGAATGACTGCACTTGCTTGCTCTTGTTTTCTTTGCATTTGGCCTAAAATGGATTATTTCAAGTTTCTTTTAAAAAAAAATAAATGTTTTGAAGTTTACCTACATTTAATTGTGGCCAAAAAAATTGAAGAATTTTTGATTGAAATAAAAATACTCTAAATTTATACTCTCTGCTCTGTGTGTGTGTGTGTGTGTGTGTATATATATATACACACACACACGTAAACACACACACAGACACACACACAGACACAGACACACACACACACACATCTCCTTCGCCAGAACAGTTAGATGAATACACAAGGTTAAAATAGCTCTGTCTGACCCCAGTAGGATTCCCTGTTTATAGAAAGCATTTCTCCGAAACATTCAACTGCAATACTTTGGAAAAAAAGATCCAATTTCCTGCAGGCACATTTAAATTTTTTTTTTTTTTTTTTTTTTTTAAGTTTTGGGCATACAGATTTTAAGGTAGCTATATCCTTTTTTTAATAGCATTCCGGTAATTTGTTCCTGTTGCATTTTGTATTTCTACCTAAAGGGATTCAATCTGCAGTGTTAACCTTCGCAGCCACTCTGAAGCTTCCGCAAGGGTACAACGCGCATACAGCAATACGCTTTGCGATACCAAATATATGGGCTTCGGAATGGTTTCTTCAGGGAAACAGAAAATCCAAGTGCTTATTGCTATCTACAAATCTCTGGTCGATCTGGGCCCTGTTAATTTCAGAAATCTCTTTCCCCTCGCTTCCTACTGCAGCAACAAGCCAAAGGCAGACAGCATCCCGACAGCAAAGCCTGCAGGAGCCGGAGGCCGTCGATTGGCAATAACAAGAACCACCTTCCCAAGTTCGCTGTTCCTGGACACGCGTCTGACCCTGACCTGGAGGCTTTTACCGCAAGCGTACGGCCGGGCTGCCTTCAGGCATTCCTCCGGCCGCTCCGTCTCCTGGTCTCCTGGCACCCAGCCTCCTCACATTTGGAGGACTGGCTGCTCTCCACCCTCACAGATCCTCTCAGGGAAGCTGCGCTGCTTGCCGCAGGGGATTGTGAAACACGTTTCCTGTTTTAGGGAAGATGTTGTTTAGCCCCATTCCGTCCGAGGTAAAACACTTTCAGATGCAAGGGCAATAATGCCCGATGCTGGTTTATCAAAATACCCCTCCGAAACAACACCCTCCTACACTTAATAAACTGTAACAAAACAAGGCTGTAGAATCAAGAACAGGAGGAAGTTCTTTCGATACCAATTGATCATTTTTAGGAGAAAATCCACTATCGGTCCTTAAAGCAGAACCAGACCACAAGAGAAAACCGCTTATCGTCTGCTGTGCTAATGCAATATGTTGAGGTGGGAGTATGTTAGCGACCATTTTATGCCCGAGCACACGAGGCGCTTGCAAGAGATTTATAGATGCGCTAACGCAGATATCGCTGTTTTCCACAGGATGTCAAAATCCTCCGACGGTCAGTTAGCACACATTCCCTATTATCATTCCTATCGGATGCCTTCAGGCATGATACAGTGGCATGAGACATCATGTCAAAAAGCAGAACAGGACCATTATTAGGCAGATGTTTGACACGATGTATCATGTCAGTCAGCCAGTGGCACGCAGCCATCGCTGAAAAGGATTTTGACATGATACAGTGTGCCAACGCCGTAGCACAAAACTAGCGTGCTCCAAAAATAGGGACAAATTCACCTCTGGCATAAGTAGAAGTAACTGCAGTGACTTCATCAGATTTGCATCTGCTTATGTCAACAGTGAGTTTGGCCCGTAATCTGGAATTTATATAAAAGAGTGGTAAGCGGCTGCATTTTCAGATATTTGTTATATTGCTTTCTACTCGCGGCATTCAAGCACCATGGGACACTTGGGGTAAAAGTGCCATCTTTCTCAACATTTTCCACTCCACCCCACAAGCAGCAGCACCAATTTTCCATTTGTAGCAGCCTAACAATACCTCGGAGTACAGAGAGGGCCACTCTTCTCCGAAGCACGGGAAGTTGTGACTTTGGGGATTTGACAAGGAATAGGAATTTACAAAAAAGGAAGAGAGGGGATCCCCGCTTTCTGCCCCCATACTATTTCAAAACAGTAGCTTCAAGTGCGAGGTGCCCAAGAACAGCAGCAAGCAGTAAATTTCCAGTGACAATTAGAGTAATAGTAAACGAACAGCATGAAAGAACAGCCAGGATGCAAGATCTGATAAGATTTTGAGATTTCTTAAAAGGCACTGTAATTTATTGCTGTCCCCTTTCATCACTCCAGAATGAAAAGCACAGCTTGCTAACGCAGATGCATCCCACTGACAAAAGGAAAGGAGGGGAATGGGCTAAGGTATGGCTGGGGTGAGATCTTCTTCAGGGAAGAGAAGCACCCCAGCTTTCTGCCGCAGCCTGTTCCTTTAATGAGGAAAAGAACCGGCTGGCTGTATTTTAAGCAAAGTTCACTCATCTCTGCTGCGTATTCTAGCTTCTCAAATCCATCAGGCTACACTGATTCTTGGGCTAGCTGAACTTCAGTGACACTAAGGGCAACCATGGAAATAAAAACCTGAAAATCCTCACGGAGCACTAGGTAAGCACCGCAGCCAAACGCGACTGGGTACAGCAGCTGTATGGGTTGTAACATCAAGGGAACGTGACTTGTCTGGTACGCAGTCGCGTAGCGAGGCGGTGGAGGCAGTCTCTGCACAGGCTCTTCATGAATTCATTTGTTCGCCTGTTTGGAGATGAGCTTTTCCCCTTGGAGTTGGGGGTGCTCGCCACTTCCACAGATCAGAACATTTATGTAGACGTCCGAATAAATGCTGGAAAGCAGTTGCGAGCCTGTCAAACCTTTTGAACAGTAACAACAAGAAGCGAGGGTCCTCCCCCTCCCTTCTCACCACTACGCAATTATTTTCAAACATTTCTTTGAGGAGACACTGTAGAGTTAGCAGTTCCACAAAGATTAAAAAAAACGAGCGTCCTCCTTTACTTCCCCCCACCCCCCCCTTGTTTCACCCTCTGCTGGCATTCTATAAGTATTTAAATCATTGGAAACCACACCCTAGCGAGCTATGGCTAGTATTTACAGGCAAAGCCCCTTGGCTTCGCTGTTACGGTCCGCTCAACAGCCAAAAATGTAACATGTTAGTTATTCCCTAAAAGAGGAGACCAAATCTGAAGATACGTGCTGCATCCCAAGGAAATGAACACCAGGCATTATCTATGCCTTATATGCAAAGGAATAGGAAGGGTAAAAATAATGTTTGTTGGCAACTGGCTGGGAATTCTCTGATGAGATGGGCAAAAAAAAAAAAAAAAAAGTAA
Organism: Egretta garzetta; assembly: GCF_000687185.1. NCBI lineage: Eukaryota > Metazoa > Chordata > Aves > Pelecaniformes > Ardeidae > Egretta > Egretta garzetta. The sequence continues at coordinate 1,054,881 of NW_009259100.1, forward strand.
ATTTTGATGAAACAGCATTTTTGTGGAGGCAACTCAGTTTTGACAAACACCCTCTAAAGCAAGTTAGATTTCTGGTGGTATTTGCCACACAGATTTCTAAAGGTTTCACACCAACTTACATGATGCTGGGTAGCCCATCTAGGGAGGTTAGCCTGACCTGGGGACTTGGGGGCTGCTAGGCACGTTCCTGTAAAGCTGCGGTGCCACCACCACCGTGATCTACGCTTCCAGCCGATACAGTACAAGTCCCAGAAGTGCAGGAGATGACAGAGAGCTCCCAAATTGCTGGATTGAGCTCAGGCTCTCCCCCTTCCCCAGGGAAGATGCACAAGACAGAGGCAGGCAGGCACTCCCTTTCACTCCTGAAGAAAAGGGATGGAAACATACTGCCCCAAACACTTGGGGAGGGAGAGAAGGATGAGAATTATTTCCTTTCCTGAGGACGAAGTTTCTCTCTGTACATACTTATATTGCTCCAATTTGAAACAATACGGAAATTGAAGGGTTGGGTGTTTGGGGAAAAAAAAGAAGTGTTCATTCATTCAATGCCATTTTCATTCATTCAGCACCTCAGGAGTACAGGAAACAGGCTTAACATTTCGCTTATAAATACAGCAATTACACACACACCACCGAGGCTTTGACCCCTCTGGAACGGGAGGCAGCAGCTCGTGTGTGGCGAGTACGTTACCCTGAGATTTTAGGATTGCTCGATTCCAAAGGCAATAAAATACAACAAACCACTGGCCAAAGTTACAATCATGAGACGCATGGCAACCTCTCCATACGATGTGAGGGTCTGGACACCTGGACATCTCCTTCATATTTTGTAATAACAGCAAAGCTGCAGTGCCAATTACAGCAAATACCTTTCCTCAAGCCACTAAGAGCTTTCCCATCTCATGCCTATATCTTCAGCAAATAGATCAAGGGCTGCTATTCATTTTAATGCCTAAATGCATTACATTTATTCTTGTTATAATATTTTGTGTTACCACAGAAAATGTTTGGCTCCCAAAGAAAAAGAAGGAGTTGTGTCAAAAGTCCAAATTATTCTCTGAAACACGAACATTTTTAATGGCTGTAATGGAAGATATGCATTGGAATCCCAGGGCACAATCTGGCAGTAAAATCATCTATCTATATTGGAATTTTTCACCATGTCTTTTTCATAATATATTATTAAACATTTTCATCTCAGCAGTTGAATTTTGGGGCCCTGCTGAATTTGTGAGGGAAGTGCAAAGCAGCTGGGGAGTAACTGTAAAGGAAAAGCAGAAAACTGATTGAAACCTTCAGATGCTGCATGACACCTTTCTCATCCATCCTACTCCTCACAGGAAAAAAAGCACATCCGGGTACTCCCTCAAACCTGCAGCTGGTACAGTAGCTGGCCCAACCAAGGGTAGCTTCAACACTCTTCCCAGTTATCCTGAAGGTTGCTTTGGTCCCTAACTGGCCGCAGATCAAGCACAGATTCACTCCCTGCTCCCCCTGCCAGACTCTGGGGCTGCAGCGAAAGTGGTGTAGAGGGAGCGACTGAGGATGAAGCCCAGCAGCTCCTGGCAACTGAAAAGCCTGGAGAACATGGTTTTATTGTTCTGCAAACTGGGGACCAGCAACCAGTTCATGAACACCGACTGACACTTTGCTCTGAAATTAGTCCCGCTGTCATCAGTGTAGCCGCTCCCAGAATATTACAGCGGTCCTCCAGTCTTTGATACACCACCTGTAACTTCCGAATGGCATGCATACCAACGCTTTTTTTGATGAATTAGCCAGAATATGATATAGAGTGTCTGCCAGTTTTATGCAGCTGGGGGCAAGCTGACAATGGCTGGTCTGGCGTGAAGCCCATAGCAAAACAATACCCCAGTAGCACATTTAGAACAAATCTGAACCAGCAAAGTGAGTTTGTAGCAGAGCATGCTTGCATCAGCTAACTGCAAAGGTTTTGATCTAGTCCAACAAGGCCTAAAGGTAGGGCTAAGGCTTTGGATGATGCTTAAGCCGTAATTGCTATATAAAAAAAAAATAATCCCATGTCCTTGCTTACATTTGCTTCCCCGCATGTCGGCGCAGATGTGTGTGTCTAGAAGGTTAATAGAACAGAGACACCAGCCCAAGCCAGGACTAACTCAGTGCTATAATGATCAGTTTTATCTTGGATTAATTCTTAGTTTGAAATCTTACAATCTGATTTCCCCACACCCAAATGATGCCTAGATTTTCTACAACCACCCCTGCTGGCATAGCTAACATTCTCCCCATGCTGCTGCCAGTCTGGCATTCAGATTGTGCAATTTGCAGGAGAACAGGAATGATTTCACACTCCTGCTTCACCCTCAGACCTCTATTGCAATCATACAGTTTTGTCACCAGATGTAGCAAATCCATCCTTCCCAGGTAGGCTACTTCAGATAACTCCTCACAAAACAAAGTAATTGCAGTACTGCATCCAGTTATGCTGCACACATTTTACTTCCTCCTCCTTTCCCTCTGCTTGAAATAAGTGGTTTCTAGAAAAATTCAGCTAGTAACACTCCTTATGTTTTATTGGGTATGATTAGTGATCGTAGGAGCTTTTGATGAACACTCTTGTTTGCAGAAATGGGGCAACGCAAATCCTTTCTTTGGCTTAAAAGACAGAAAGCATTTACTACAAGAAACGCTGCCACATTTTTAATACTACACACCATTTCCCAACTCTAAATATGCATTAAATGCAAATGAAATGTTGTTTTGCTCCTGCAACACACAGTTTCATAAATGCCTTTAATAATTTAACAATTGCTTGGGGTTTGTTTTCTTTTTTTTTACTCCTTTTGCCAAGAGTGTATATTAAAGAGATAATGTAATTTTCTCCCATACTGGATTATTACAATAATCAAGACTGTCAGCATTTCCCAATTTCTTTTCATATTGCTCTTGTGATCTCATTATCATAGGCTTTTCATTAGTTTTCTTTGCTCATCAAAACAGAATGTGTGCGTAGGGTGAAGGAAATGGCTAGAAAAATACTTCTAGACTATTACCAGTCTCTTGGTTAAAAAAAAAAAAAAAAGCAGCTATCAACAACAGTTAACCAGCTCTTCTCAGTTGTCTATGGCATCATTCCTTTCCCATCATAAACCCAGAATATTCTGTACGAGTGGGAAAGTAAGGAGTTCATTCTTGGTGGATCAATATGTTGTATAGTAAATTGTGTAAATTATTTATATATAAATGCACTAATTTCCACAATGACTATGTGAGCTATCACAACTATTTCTTTTAGAGTTGGAGATAGAGAGGCTGTGGGCTTAATCAGCTCAAGATCACAGCCAGAAATGTTGCCATTCAGGCATGGGCTTAAGTCATGCAGCTTGTTTAGTCTCCTGGAGGGAGCAAGATTCATTGACATGATTATTCCCTACTCCATGGGCATCTTTATGCTGCAGGACGTGATTGCCGTAACGAAAAAAGGAGGTCTTTAAGTGAGCAAAAACAGCATCCTGAAACTGTCTGGAAAAAGCAACTTAAAGAGGAAGTATATTGCTCGCAATGATGAGTCTTCACTTCCCAGAAAGTCAGAGGATGGGGGAAAATACAGTAGAATGGCTTTTGCTTGCACCAAAGCTAAAGCAAACCATGGAATAGACATAATATTCCCAAAGTCAGGGATAGGAGAGCTGAAGATTAAACTCCATTTCTTTCCCCCATAATGCAATTTTCTCACCTGTTAAACAGTCCTTACCCCTATACACACACATGCATTAACCTTAGCATCTAGAAGAAATATTTGTGCTTCTGTCTTAAAAGTACATACAACATATAACGCGTTTCAGTTTTTTGGAGGAGGTGGGTCCAACACAACAGTACTTGGTGTTTTATTTCATTAATGTTAGCTTTTCTAAAAAAAGAAAAAAAGAAATGCTTTCTTCTAAACTCACCTTTCACATGTCAAAGTGAGACAGAGGATTGCCACCTCTGCAAGGTACATTTGAGGTGAACAAACCGCATGGGCTAAGAGCACTGGCATAGCTACCATAGCTCAGCATGAATAAACAACTTAATCCTCCAAGTGTATCAGTACCGCAGCTCCCATAAGCACCATCCGTTTTGGTGAAGGTTTCAGGGTTTGCAGGGTTTTTTTTTTAAGCTTGCAGCAATAAATTAGAGAGACAGGAAGTAGCTGACCACATTAACACTAAGCCAGGGTGCTTGAATGGCACACGACAGTTTATTTCAGAGGTATCTTTACAGTTTCAGTAGACCATATTGGGGAGTGTCTTTGGAGAAATGCAATCTTGAAGCCTTTAATTTTGTGAAGAAGTACAAATGGCCTTCCAAATGAGAGAAGGCTGCATCACCAGAGAATGAGCCATGCTCTTTTACTCTAAGCAGCTTATTCTTTGCAGGCCTCTCTCAGAGACATTAAACACCAACATTTTTGATTGCTGTCGCGCTCACATCCCAGCCCAAGCAAGCAAGCAGCAAAGAGAAGTTGCTCACCTGTTCTTGAAATTCTTGCAGAGAAACCCCAAGAAGAAACACGAGCAGGATACATGATGGAGAAACATTTCCTCTCCTGGGCCAGGGAGCACAGCAACACCCCTCGCTGACAGCGTTTTCCTTGGAAGGAGAATAGAAGCCTGTTTGTCTCCTCTGTCCTTACACCTAACCCCTGGGGTCCAAGTCTGCTGCCATTAACTCCAAATCAGAGGTGGCAAAGTCCTTTCACTCTGACTAAAGGAAACTATTTTGTCCACCAGCAGCATCTGCATATTCCCAATCCGGGAACGCTTTAATAAGCAGCAGCATCTGAGAAAGGTGGACTGCAGAGTCCTAATTAAATGCCAACTGACATATTGCTTTTCAAACTAAACATCCAACCGGGATGCTCGATCCAGCGCACGCCGTTTGTAAACAGCTGAACAGAGCCCTCCATAGAGCAGCCCTATGCGCTTCTACCATGAAATGCTGCAGAGGCTCCCTTCGCCCTTGTAACAAATGATCTAACGATTCTCAGGAGGAAATGAGGCTGATTTGTAGCTCTCTTCAAGAGTTAAGTAAGACTTCTTAATTGCCTGCTTTTTATTATTTAATGCATAAGAAAGCTTAAAAAATCCTTAGGGCCAGATCCCAAAAAGGTGCTTGGGTATCTAAGCAGGCAGCTAGGCAGAATTTAGCTGCAATTACAAACAGTGATGCTAAAAAACTCCACTCGACTGCTGCCCAACTCTGAAGGCTCTTAAACCTAAGTGGGTACCTATTTCAGTTTTAAAGTTCTCCAGGTGCCTAGCACTCAGCTTCTGCACATGCCAAGAAACACTTCATTCCCGACAGTGCTGAGGAGGCTCGTGCTGGCCCAGTGCTGAGCCTGTCGAGACCCAGGAGAAACCTGAGAGGTTTCAGCCGCGATGAACGTTTGTCTGGTGGACAGGGGCATCTGCAAGCCTACCTGTAACTGTTGAAAGGGTTATAAATAAAGTCAGCCTAATTATAAATTACACCGTGGCAAGCAAACAGGCCTGCTAAAAGACATGCCACAGTTAGTCGAAGGGAAGCAATACAGCAGAGAGGCAGTCCTAATGCTCTCAGAAACACTCAGAGCTGCAAATTATGAAGGGCAAATGAGCCAGGTACCTCACCCACAGCAAGGCAAGAAACGTGCTTTTTAAAACCCTGCATCTTTCTCCCTTCAGACCAAAGTGTGAAAATTAATCCTTTAAAAGAGTGGGGCCAAGGTTAGACTAATGTTCGAAGTGCATCAGCTGCGAATGTCTGAAAGCAGGGAGGCAGCCCCTGTAGCCTTGCCCTACTTAGAGTCCAGCCAGGAACAAGGACGAGAGAGACGGGAATGAGGGTGGGAGCACTTTGTCCATTCTACTCGCACATCCCATTGGTGGTTTTATACATAGCCCATTCGAAAAATCTTGCTTTCCCAAAGAATGGCATTTGGACCATGCAATTTAGATATCACCATTTTGAAAACGTTGTTCTCTTTTGCCGCATATAGTCTTACTCGCATTGATATCTGCTTGAGAGGGATGGGGCTCTCTCAGGAGAGCGTTTGGGATCGAGCTATGTTCCACACAGAGCATCTAATAAGACTTATTGCCATATTTCATTAGTTTTCTGTGAATTCGGATAGTGCACTAATGGAACAATGAGATAGACCCTTGACTTGGTAAATTGAGTCTCAGAAGAAAAAAGGCTTATGTAAGAGCCTATAAAAACAAGACAGTTCAGAAATCAGGCAGCTGCTCTATTCTTGATTCCCTCCATTGTGCCTCAGGACGGACAGACAGCAGCCTGCCAGGTCTCTTACATGCATTACTGCATTTTGTAAAGTTTGGGCATAATGAAGAAAAATGGCAAAGATGTAATGGTAGTCTTAACTTTTGTGTTTGTCTTCTGACACTTTAAATCACTTCATGTGACATTGCACTCCTGGGAAATTGGATTAGTTTTAAAATTAATGCTGTATAAGAAAAAACAAGTCCCTTAGGCAGATTGCAATATTTATAAAGGTAATTGCCCTTTTCTCAGAATATTTAACCTTGGCAGAGATATTCCCTTGGTTCTGAATAGCATCTATATAGCAAACCAATATCAAAATACGTCTTAAGGGCCAGAAGTAGTTCTGAATTATGTTTCATTTGCTGCCGTGGTCAGTGCCTGGAGATCACTCCAGGACATTGGAAAGACTACCTAATGCACCATACTGAAAACTAGCTGGAAACAAAGCCCGTTTGGCAGAAGGGCTCTGGCTCCCCAGAGTGAGGGTAGAGCTCCCAGAGCTCTAGAGCAAAGGTGACACAAATCCTTACAGAAGACAGAACTTTCTGCAGATAAAAAGGGAACAGCCTCCCTTGGAGTCCTTGCAAATGTCAATATTGCTTCCATCAGATATAAGAAATTGCTTTCTCTAAAACATACACAGCGACATGTATAGCTATTACAGAATCACAGAATCACAGAATCACAGAATCGTAAGGGTTGGAAGGGACCTCAGGAGATCATCTAGTCCAACCCCCCTGCTAAAGCAGGCTCACCTAGAGCATGCTGCACAGGACTTCATCCAGGCGGGCTTTGAATATCTCCAGAGAAGGAGACTCCACAACCTCCCTGGGCAACCTGTTCCAGTGCTCTGCCACCCTCAGAGTGAAGAAGTTCTTCCTCATATTCAACTGAAACCTCTCGTGTTTCAGTTTGCATCCATTGCCCCTAGTCCTGTCGCTGGACACCACTGCAAACAGACTGCTTCCGTCCTCTTGACTTCCGCCCTTAAGATATTTGTATGCGTTGATGAGATCCCCTCTCAGTCTTCTCTTCTTCAGGCTGAACAAGCCCAACTCTCTCAGCCTTTCCTCGTAGGGGAGATGCTCCAGTCCCTTTATCATCCTAGTAGCTCTCCTCTGGACTCTTTCTAGGAGTTCCTCGTCTTTCTTGAACTGGGGAGCCCAGAACTGGACACAGTACTCCAGATGGGGTCTCACCAGGGCAGAGTAGAGGGGGAGGAGAACCTCCCTCGACCTGCTGGCCACACTCCTCTTAATACACCCCAGGATACCATTGGCCTTCTTGGCAACAAGGGCACATTGCTGGCTCATGGTCAGCTTATTGCCCCCCAGGACTCCCAGGTCCCTCTCAGCAGAGCTGCTATCTAGCAGGTCACCCCCCATCTTTCCCTTCATGCCTGCCCTTCTCTGAAGAGGGTGTAAACATTAGCATGTACATCTGGAAGGTGCTCAGATGTTATGATAGTTTTTACTATTGCTATATTCAAGGAATAGAAATGGTGCTCTACAAATACTAGTATTAACAGCAATAACTAACATTTTTGATGTGCAAAAGCAAATAAAGTTGTTACGTTCACTCATGGCTTTCCCTCTCAAAAAAAGAAAGCTGAGCACACATCGTGAATTTTAAGTTAGTCAAATCAGAAAGTTAAGCCATTGCATATAGTTAAGCACCAACACACACCAACATATCACTTATCAGTTGTCTCACTATTTATTGAGCTTTTGAATTATTCAAATGACAGCTTGAGTAGGGTTTCGTTGACTTTCTCTCTTTAAAGAAGCCTTAAAAGGCTGTTAGAATTAAAACTTGTTGAGAATGTATAAGTAGTTTTCATACAGAATTGCTGAATCAGTAACCCTGAAGCTTCTTGCTAGAGGTATTCCATTTGAGTGGAACTTCTTTGCTGTAACAAGCATGTAAAACACATCACAAGAAGAAAATGTCTTGTCAAATTGAAAACATCAATTTTTAAGGGAAGTTAATGGTTGGGAATGCTGCCTTACTCATTCTGCAAAGACAGCTCACTGGGTAATTAATTAGCCTAATAGGGGTACTGAAGGAGAGAAAGAGCATGCACAGCAGGACACTCAATGCTCAGAGGCCATCAAAGCAAGACTTGCAACCACTTCCAGTTGCACAGTGGTCATGGTCCTTCTGTTAAACAACTAAAGTAGATGATCACTGTGTTGGCTGGGATTCAGAGACATGGATCCATCAGTTACTCGCTTGACTCAGGCAGAACAGGTAAAGAAAGGCTCCAGGGAGAGTAGATGACAGCAGCATATAGGCAGCAACAGTGCTGCCCTTCCATGTTGGCATGAGGAAGGATGTGAAATACAGCAAGATTCCCGTTTTGGGCAGTCCAACACTTTGGTTTGGTGCTGCAAAACACTTTACTTTTGAATAATTTTGATTAGATGGTCTCAAAATCACACAACATTTTCAAAAGGGTTTTGTGATTTGTTTCTTGTTCTCTGACCTATGATTACTTCCATGGGTTACAGTAGTCAAGATGACGAGGTACTTGGGATACTCTCAATTATTCTTTATAAATAAAATTGATATGAATACCTGTTTGTTAGTCATGCTAATTCAAGATTTTACCTTTCTCTTTCACAGGGATGCTATTTTTAAACACAGTTCAGGTACACTGTCCTATTATATATGCCAGTTGTACATGTCCCAGGCAGCAAGGTCTAGTGCACACAAGCAAGAGGATTCATTTAAGTCTCTCAGGAGTCTTCCTCCTGTAGCAAATGGAGAGGGATTGCAGAGCTGCACCTTTAATTCATTTAGGTTTGGATCTCTCAGGCAGTGATCAATCATTCTTCTCCAAAATTTCCACTTGTTCTCCAGTGGTAAATTTATCAGCAGGGAATGAGCAAAAGTCCAGGTTTTGAACTTGAAGAAAACACCAGCAGCCTCATCAGAACATAGGTAAGAATCTGAAAAAAAAGTGAGAACATATCTCCATCAAGAACAGTGGGCTTATTGAGGAAAGCAGTCCATCAGAGAAACTCTCTTGCAGGCTTCAAGAATTTGCAAATAAACCTATCTCCTTTAAAAAAAAAAAAAAAAGTCACGTTTATACGTGTAGACAATGCTAACGTACCTTTTAAGAAGCCGTTGGGGTTTGCTGCTGTAATATCAAGTTGTGTCCACTAGATGGACGCCATTTTCAAGAAGTTGAAAGGTTTGGGTGTGCTCTCCGGGGCTCAATTTAACAACTCCATACAGTGCACTTTCTTTTCTGTTTAACACTTAACAGAGACTTGAGTAGTGATAGCTGAATATAATCATCTCCCCTGATGATCTGATATGTCCATCACCACATTGCTACTGTCTTAGCAAACACAAGCATTGACTGTGACTGTTTCTGGAAGGTTGCCCACAAGGTAAGAACTGTTGGTTATTTTCCCCATTTTAATAACCTGATTATAATAAGGCACTATTTTTGGTCTATTGCAATCAAAACTCACCAGTCAGTGTGTCCCTAAAATCATAATTTAAAATCAACTTTAAAAAAATTGACTTTAAGAATGAGGCCATCTGGATTTCTTGTTAGACTTTGGGCTTCTGAGCTTTTGGATTCATTCTGGTTTTACCCTGCCTTAGGTTTTATTTGGTTTGTGTTGTTTGGAAAACACAATTCTGGTGTTTTCTTCAGTAATTGTGAGAATAAAATTCATTTTGCATTCAAAATTAAAGGTAAGGAATGTAAAAAATAATAATTACATGACTCAAAGAACAGATATGTAAGCCCAGCAAATATTGCGTGGTTTGCAACAAGAATAACAAGTTTTGGCAAAACTGGAAGAAACAAATTTCCTTTTCTTACGGTTTTAGGCTCATATTTGGCATGATATATTCAGGCACTTTGGTAAACACATGTAAACACATGGCTCTGCTTGAAACCATACATATTTTTAAACTAAGACTTGAGCTTTAAAAGCCCCTTTAAAATAACTTGCAAAATAAGCCTACCTTCTTCTGGATCTCAATGCCACCCAGCTTCAAAAACAGAACTAAACCCACCAATGGATTTCTCTAAGAAATCCGGGAACATACTGAACCTCTGAAAGAGGCTTTTTGCAACAGCAGCATGGAAATGCAGGGCAGACTCAAAGTAAGAATGAATTAATATAGTAACCTGTAAAAAACCTGCAGGATCAGAGATGTGATAAATTCAGTTTTTGAGATCACCCAGCAGTTTCTTACACGACTACTACTTCCACTTTAAGGATTAGGTTCTGGTTTAGATCAACAAAGTGCTTGGTTTAGCCAGAGCACACAAGATTTTGTCAATCAGAGATTTGGCTCACAGTATGAGCCGCCACTGCATTAGATGAGTACCCTGTTATTTAGCACTACAGAGCACTACTTACTTGCGAAGTTACTGTTTCCAGCAAGGCAGTCTGGTGCTAGCCAGCTGGTCAGCCGGCAGGTATTCCTGCCTCTAGGTCAGCCAGCAAGCCAGAGAAGGAGGGTAAGGCCCGTGGTGAGACCTGTTGGTTTTGAGGGACGAGAGAGGGAAGTAAGAGCACAGCGGAGCCAGCGAGCTGAGGTTATTACATGGGAGGCAGCGGGAAAGATCCTAGTGGGAAAGGTAAAGGGCATAGGGCACAGACCTGTATAAACAAACTTCATTATCCTAAGGATCATGGAACGCTTCATTAGTGGAGCAATCTACCTTTAGCATAGTTTTCCAAAAAAGTGACCCACTGAAAGCAGCTTTGATAAAAAGCCATTTGTGTAGCTTGCAGAGGAAATATATAGTGCATGTAAATTCATATTTCTAGACCACTGCCACACAAACAGGTGCTTAAATCAGTAAGTTTCTGAAAGACAAACATATATTAAAAAACGAATTAACCTCCAGGCTGCAAAATTTTAATAAAAATAGATCTTAAATAGATGAAGGGCAATGTTTCCAAAAGCCATGAAATTAAATTTCTTTTATATATCCTTGTTCTTCCTGTAGCCTTACCTCTGAATAATATTTTCGTTTTGATTTCATCAGCAGTTTCATATTGTTCTTCAGAGTAAATCTTTCATAACTCAGGCTAGCCATGAATAATTTTGTTTCTCAAATGAAAAATCAAAACCTGGACTGTTTTAACTGGGTAGTATGACCACTGTTCCTCAAGAGAAATAAAAATACTGCTCCTGACTGTAGTCCAGAGTCATACTGAATGATGTCTTTCCATGCTAGGTGAGAAGAAGTTGCTCATCACAGGAGAAGAAATTCCCATGGTGACCCTAACCCATGTGGTTCAGTAGAGCTGTGGAGTAACTGATACCCGCTCCTCAGGCACCACACCAGCAGTCTCCTAAGTTACACCTGCATTTCTCTGGGAGCAGAAGAACTACAAGCATCACAGAAAGGGAAGCTAGGAAAGCATCCCTCTCCAAACAGCTACAGAAAACACCTGAAAATTGTCTGATTTCAGTCTGATTGGGACAGCCTGAATTGCAGGAGGAGTCAGAGGCTCCAGAATGAGTCTGTGCCTTCTTAGATGTAGGTAGATAAAGCCACTTCAAGTGAAATAGATTTAACTTCCTGATAAACCCCATCAAATGTGATCATAAAACAGTCCCTTAAAGTATCAAAACTGTAAGTTTTATTCTGCACTGCAAGAAAATTACTTTTTTTTTTAATGGGAATACCTTTGTTACCACACTGGCTTTAAATCAGTTCTTAGTAACATTCATGAAAGCTTAAAGAAAGCCTACTAAGGATGAGAGCAGGTGCTGAAGAAAATATCTTATCTGATTAAAAGTGAATAATACGGATGTGCCAAATTGCTGGGGAGTAGTTGCCACAGGATAGTCAGCGATAATAATATCAATCAGGGCTACAGCAGAGAAATCTACAGTTATGACTTACCAGTGGAAAGCCAGGGGAAAATACCAAGTCTCTGCTAGGCATCTGTAACATGGATCTACTTTTATTTTAAGCATATTAATCTATCAGTTTGATATTCATTCTGTAACTTGAAGCAAGGTTTACTTTGATCGATGATTTCATTAGGATTTGTTCTGCAAGATAGCAATGCCTCCAGAGTTATGTACTACATTAAACGTCACATCTTTTACCTTACATCTATTTTTCTTTCACACAAATTATGGAAAAAAAATCTACATGCTGATAAGTAGACGATGCTATTTTCATGTATTTCTCATAATTTAGGTGAAAGTTGAACCTTCAAAATAAAACACAGTTCACAAAATAGGACTGCTTACCATGCTAACTGAATGAGACTGTAGCTTATTAGAAAATTATTAGAAAAGACAAGAATTATGTTATCTGAAGTCAAAAGGAGACTATACTTTGAATTCAAAGAGGACTGAATAAACCCCAGATTGGGGGGATAATTAGTGGTAATGATATTTCATGTTATTCTCTTGGATGATCAGCTGCTTTGGAAAAATAGCCATACCTTACAGAGCTTTCTTCCCATTGGAATGTCAGCTTGAATCTGTCCAGGAGATGAGCCCAGACACTGAAATAAAACTGTTGCTGTTGCCGGTATATGTGATATCGTCTTATGAAGTTTCCAAGTCTGAAAACAATCAGAGCAAAACACACTAGTTACCACACTTAAGATACACCAGCGGGAATCCAAAGGTGTTAATGACAGCTTGTGTGAACACACCCAAGTTGCTTTTTGTATTAGTTACACTGGGCACCACGAACACCATCACTGCAACAAGATGATGTTCACTGGGAGTTGCAAAACTTGCGTTTCTGTTCCCATTTCTCTCCCAACAGCTTCACCCAGTGTAAATATTCAGACAGTAGATCATGGTGAGCTCTGTGCTGTCACCCTACCCAGATGGTTTTAAGCCGTATGTTCAGGTAAGACTGAAGACAACCTTGTCAGCTAGAGACCAGGCAGATGTATGCAGTGACCGATTTCAGCGATAGCTTAGACCAGATTTCCAACCCACTTTTTAAACCTTCAAGTAAGCCCTCACCACCTTCAGGAGCTCTTGGGAAAGTCCACACTTTCAAAATACCCTTCAGTGCAAGCTCTACATGCTTCTTACCACATCCAGTCATTCCTGCAATTATATTAAGCTGCTCTCTCCATAAGAGAAAAACTGTGAGAGAAAGGTCATGATAAATCATGTAGTCACTAGAAAGCTAAGTAACAGTAAAAAATAGTAATAAATCCAGTGCCCTGGTGTAGGGTCCTCCCATTTGGAAGGGACATGGAAGGGGATACACTCAGTATAAGGACTATGCGCTCAAAACAGGTGGGAACATTTGCATTGCCCCAGCATGAAGAGAATCATAGAATCATAAAGGTTGGAAAAGACCCCCAAGATCATCAAATCCAACCGTCAACCCAACATCACCATGCCTACTAAGCCATGTCCCGAAGTGCCACGTCTACAGATTTTTTGAACACCTCCAGGGATGGTGACTCCACCACCTCTCTGGGCAGCCTGTTCCAATGCTTGGGCACTCTCTCAGTAAAGAATTTTTTCCTAATATCCAATCAAAGCCTCCCCTGATGCAACTTGAAGCCAAGAGGCACTCACTGTCCAAAAATGAAAATGAATTTGACCCTACAAACATCTCTACTCCAGCAAAGAACTTCTGCCAGTAGCTAGTGCAAGAACATCATGTTAGTTTTCAAGCAGGGACCCTTTGGACCTTGCCAACAGAAGCTGTTGAAAAGAATGTGATGAATTAGCCTATTCCTTCCTACACTACAGCCTTTCCCCCACCAAAAGAGTCCAGGGAAACAGGCATAATGTAGCATAGAGCAGAATGGGCAATTCATCATGTTCCTCAATCCTTTTAGGCTTTCACCAGCATCATCTGCTGCCATAAGTCTCTTCCAGAGAAGAGGGTCCTGGCCACCTGGCTAAAGCAGCAGCTGTCAGTATACTACAGTGCTGAGCTAAACTCATCTGTTTAAAAAAAAACCATTTCACACACCTGCATCAAGGACACTGAAGAGAACTCTATATACAAAAAAAAATTAAAAAATATTGGTTTTATTATGAAGAAAAATTAGCTTGCTTTTCAATTAGCACCTATGGTATATTAGCTCCAATTCGAAGTAGGAAACAGAGATGATGGAATAACTAAAAGTTTGTTGAAAATAGATAAAGAGTTTTTGGTTTGCCTAGTAGTAGCCACGATAGCTTTGGTAGTCCTCACCCAGGCTCAAATTTTGGGCTGTGCTAAATACTGATTAATACCTTTTCATCTCCACTAGTACAAAACGTTGATTTTGTTCTATGCACACAGCATACTGAGACAATAGACATGTGGAAGTGCATCACACGCCCTGCGACTAACAGTTCCCAACCTCTGCATCATCCCCAGATGACTGCAGGTTCAATTCAAGCTCAAATTCAGTCCCCAGATGAGCAGCATATTCAGTTCAATGGGTAGGACTGTGCTATGATGCAGTAGAAGAAGATTTTGACCCCATAATACAAGGAAGACCTTCCATATATTAAGAATGTGAAGCTTTAATGGGCTACAGAGGCTCATTCTGACTTTGTGCCATGAAGGCTGCAGGGCAGGTTTCACCCTGGTACATCACTGCTTCTGATGCATGGGCATGGAGTAGGACCGAGTAACCTGTGAAGAACCACATACAACAGCCTCACACCAACACACACTAACAAAGCGGTTCAAGAAAGCCTCTGAAGGAATTACTGCAAGCACCTTGCTTACTTGAACACTGCAGAAACAAGGCCCAGCTAGTTATTTTTCTCATATTCTGTTACATCCAGGTTTGTTGCTAGCTAGGGACAGATGTTTGATTCTTCTGCTCTTACCCCTCTGAGTCTGGGGCGTTTAAGAGAAAGCAGTGCGTTGTACAGCTGATCAAATACAGAGAAGGTGAAAAAGTCACCTAGGAAACTGCCATTTAATGAAGTGCTTCCTGACACTTGTGGAAACAGAACTTGTATTCCTGTTACATTTTCATGTTCTCTAGCAAAATAAGGTAAAACAACGTGGCTACTGATTTCTTATTTATAATAAATTCAAATCAGCATTCAATGTGTACTCTCAGCTTTTAGAATATTACACTGTTCAGTGAGTACAATATGAAAAACAAACAGCCATGGAACAATCAGAACCTCATTAATAAAAATATTGTGCCAAGCCTTACTGACCAAGCCTTCATAGGAAAAAAAAATATTAAAATCCTCTTATAGTGCTCCAGTGGAAACCAGTCAGCAATTACAGACAGTTCGCAGCAGAAGTTTTTTACTGGTGGACAGGTTTTTCAGAGGTTGGCATTAGTATTTATTCTCATGAGGCAGAGGTAAGGCAAGGGAAATACTGAGGTGTGAGAAGGAGAGATGCGACACCCTGACTAACTTTTGTCTTTTTACTATAGCCACATGAAAACACTGGGGTAAAGTCATTAGCGCTCATGGGTACAGATCAACATACTGATGATAAATGACAGAAAGAGTCAAAGAGGGGGAGGGAAAAGCCAGGGAGAAATACAAAGCAAAAGGGGTCAGACAGTGCTCAGCTAAGTCCTGACTGTGCCAAAACCTTCCAGGCAGTCTGAAGGTGGTCTAAGGAGATGGGAAGTGTCAAAGCTGAAGGGTCTTGTGTATGATAATGACAGAATTTATGATGCAGCAGAGGCACGTTGAGCTTTGCAATGAATATCAGGTGAAGATCTTTGTCCTACAGCATTCAGAACCAGAAGTACTCCACTTTTAAGTAGGCCCAGCACTATGAGATTTGAGGAGGTGGCAGCTTGGAATTGAAGGGTTGGCAGAGCTACAGCCTTCTTTTTACCTTGTATGAAAAGGCCACGCTAAAGTAAAGCTAGTTAACTGCACTGACAGAGACTATCTGAGTCCATGTTAAGGATAGTTCACTGTGGTTTAGATTCCTGACCAAATCAAAGCATTAGTCTTAACCAAAACACACAGATCAGCGTTGGCCCTTCTAAGTCATCCCTCAGGATCAAAACAACCTTCTATGTGAAAAGACTGGAGGTTTTAAATTCAGTCATCGCAAGACAGTAAAACAAGTAGCAGTGCTGTTGCACCCCCATAACATGCTAGAAAAGAATACCCTGCCCCACACAAGTGCCTTGTGGAAGAATCCTGACCTCACAGTCCACTAGAAACACTAAATTTGCAGAATTTCATAGGGAAATTTTAGAAACATTGAAAATTTAAAACCAGGTTAGCTGGTGTAAGATTCTTTAAACAGCTTCAGTCCAAGAGTTGATGTTTGAGCTCACAGTCTCGACGCCCTTCAGAGGAGGGGAGAAACAGGCACTTGTAGGATGCAGCTTATCACATCCCGCGGCAGGTGGCTGAAATGGATTGGATGCAATTGAACACTGCTGGGATACGAAGCTACAGGTATGAATAGAAAATACCAGACTTCTGTTAGTTTCAAAATAAACCCTCCTTTCATTCAAAGTCCTCAACCTTAGCCCAGGTAGAAAAAAGCCTCAAACTTTGCACTCAATATAGCATTTCTCTAAGAACAAAAAAAAAAAGGTACTAAATTGATGCAGGTCTACAAATTGCTGCATTAAGTCTGTTACACACAACCCACGCACAGTAACATAAGGGTAATGTAAAAACATGCATTAGGGATGAAGAAGAATATTAGATCCATCTCTCCCCCTATGAAAGGATGAGCTGAGAGCTGATGGTGGGTGAGTACTGCTAGCAAAGCAAACACTTCACTATCTGTGGGTGAACATTTCATGCATGCTCTTTATTATAAAGCCCACTGAAAACTTAAAGCTGCTTTTCTGAAGGAGCTGTTGTATAACTCTGACATCTGGGGTTTTCAGTCGCTGCCCTGTTTGAACTGGTTATGGAACACATTAAACCCAGAAGGCTCCACTTCAGCTGTTTACAAACCTTCCCCACACTCCTCCACCATCCCAGCTTTGTCGACAGGCTCCAGTTCAGCGCTGGGGCTGAAGGCTCAAGCCTGGCTTTCTTGGATAAGTCTGGGCTACCATGGGCTGCAGCAGGAAGGAACCCTCGTTTACAGCCCACCATATTCTCCAGGGTCTGGCAGAATCAGGACTGTTGTTTTCAGAAGTTCAATCTGCTACTCTACCTTTGGATCCACTCAAACAAGCTGCCATGCTGATAAAAAAGGACCCTTGATTCCACATATATGTAAAGCTATGTAAGCCTACAGCTATAAAACTGATATAACCTGCATATATGCTTCCCATACACCATACTTTCTTCCATTTGTGTTTCATTATTATTATAGTCAGGACAGGCAGTAGGCCCATGCATGTCATGTCAATAGCATTACTAAAAAATTCAGATGAATAAATCGAAACAAATCATTCCCTCTTTCTGGTTACAGCTTGTAAACGTGCTTTGAATTTGCTATTCAAAATAATCATGGCTTTATCTATACAATTCTCC
>NW_009259100.1:1073668-1121581 GCF_000687185.1 Egretta garzetta
CGCGCAAGGCATTTACAACAACTTAAGGTAAATACTAGAGCTTCAGAATTCTTATGGAGGGAACAGGCTGTCACAAAGTGTTTTGGATGCCCAGACTGTAGGGATTCAAAAAGCAACTAGATAATTTTGTGAAAGAATAATCCAGCAAGCTGCTGCTAAACCCAAAGACGACTTTTGGGTCTTTGAGTTGCAAATCACTGAAAGCTTGGGAAAAGCTCTGGAAAGGTAATATTATAGGTATTCCTTCTGCTTATGATCTACCCTAAGCATCAAGGCCAGTGATGGAAAGAGGAGACTGGATGAAACCCGCTCCTGGCCGTACCTTTAGCTGACCTACCATTGCCTTTCTTGCGTTTCAGTGTCTTATGACACAGATAAAAGTATTAGTCTGCTTTGGTGATTTCATGGTTTGTGCAGCCACCTGCTACAGTAAAAAGTCAAAGTTTTGACAGATTATATTTATGGTAGAAATTACCTTTCACAAAACACTCAAAAAGCTTGCTTATCTTTGTGTAACTGTAGTATTTTAAGCTGAATTTTTCCCTTCCAGACTCACCATAGGAGTTTGTGGAAGCAGAGAGTATGAAAAGTTTCAAAAAGTATCTGTACACATTCGTGGACAACAGGTCCATAAATGGATACTAAGAGGAACAGACAGGAATATTCCCTTGATATTTCTAATCCAAAAAAGTTTGACTCCAGGACAGCAGGAAGGGAATGAACAGCAGGATGTGGAAGGCTGGGTCATGTGTTCTCCCCAAACAGCTGTTCCAATTGCCCCAGCCACAGGCACAACGCGTGGCCAGTCCGAGACAGCAGGTAATATCTTAAATGCTTATCACCACAGCAGTTACAGGAAGGGGACCTGGCTACCTAAGCTATTACTGCTTTCTCTAATATGCCTTGAATGCTGAGTAAAGTGAACACGATCAAAGAGATGAACACGGAGGCTGGCAAGCAATCTCAGCCAGACACGTCGTGCTGTGGGTACCGCTGTGCTGGTTCAGTCAAGGGTCTGTTACTGCTCATAATGGCAGAGGAGAGGCGAGATTCTCCAACACTTCAAAACCTTTATGGCTGCATTGTTTGTTCATTCTGTCGAGGGCAGAGCCATGAGCCGGGGAGCTGCAAGGAGGAGGGTGGATTGGTAGGCCAACATAGCCAGCAGGAAACTCATTAAACTGGCAGTGCTTCCAGTTAAGGGTAATCATGGCACTCATTATCAGGACATCCACTGCAGAAACAGCAGCTGAAATGCAGCACAGCACAAATACAGCACCATGGTTCCATGATACGCGCCAGCAAAGATTTGCGACTGTAGAGAAAGGGAAAAAAAAGATCTAAAGCAGGGTGTGAAGAGTAGTTCCACAGAAATACTTTCAGATGCATCATTTTGACTCTAACTTTCTAAGAATGATCTGTATATTATAATTTTGGTTGCCTGTAAGACTCCACAAAGCATAGAATGGGCACCTGTACTGGATAATACAAAGTCTTAGCCACTGCAAAGGAGGAACAGTATATAAAAACTTACTACTCTTTACACAATAAAAAACCTGTGTTTAGGGAAGCAAACTTTCATATTTCTAAAAAATTCATACCTGTGAACAGCTGTCAGTATAATCATCTCATTAACTAAGACTTACACTGGTGGTAATATAGACAGGAAATGATGCAAATAATTGCATAGAAATGTATGAGCATATGGATAATATTGTGCTTTGCACAGCAATGATAGACACTTGGGCCTGAGACTACATTTACCCTGAACAAAAAGGGTTGACTGCAGCTTGAGTAACTCTGCTCAAACTCTGCTTTAAGTCATACAGGTGCTGACAGTTGTGTAGCTACAGCAACATGGATCTCACCAGAGAGGTACCAAACCTCTCTGGCAGCTGCGCTATATGCTGTGCAGTTGCAGCTATTTTCTTAGAGGGACCCAAGCAGCTAGTTTAAAACTAATTTGGGACAAGCTACGTGAGCAGCAGTTACATCATGAAAGCACCAGAGTGCCACTATGAGTGATGCTTGGTACTGCTCCACTCATTACTCTCCTGGTGCTGGGTAAGAGGACACTTGGAACCAAATAAAACTGCCAGACAAAAGACTTGGGACCTACAAGCACCAAAACCGCAATATGTTTATGGACAAACCCAGGAAGACAAATTAAAATTTACCTGCAGAATTAAGAATGTTTATAGCTTCCAACAAAGTCCAAAAGTTTCTCCTTAGCCCACCAGCTCATCTGCGCAACTCTGCTGGACCTGAGTCCGATTTTACTTCTGTCGATTTGAAGCAATGGAGTTACGCTGGCACAAAGTCAGAGCAAAGTGAGAATCAGGTGCTTCCTACTGCAGTATCTACATGCTGATAGGATGTTATGAAACCACAATACCATTCCAGAATGGTATACAGCACATTTCTCGGTATATGAAATATGTTCTACAATAGGCTGATCGTTGATAAAAGCCGCTAAGATGTTGCTGCGTTTACATGTAGAAAAGCTACTAAGAATAACAAGCCTGACAGCTAGATTCTTGGGTGATGTGAAGTACATATAGGTTGCTGTGCTTTTATTACCTAAGCACTAATGGCAATTTCAGAAAAGGAATTCAGGCAAAGTGGCACATAATAGGGGAACAGTTATAAGAGTAGTAAGTCATGTTAGAACTCAGGCAAGTGACTAACATTGACGGGAATAAAACCAGTCAGCTGGCTGTGGTTTTAAAGAAATTAGCTAATACGTTTACTGCATGAAAACAAAAAAGATATCAAAGGATTTAGGGGAACAAGTAGCATTTAAATTCTCAAGATCAAAGTCTATCACATGTTATGACTCTCAGTTTTACAGAATCCAAGAAATGCGAACAAGGTCCTGAAAAAGTCAACCAGAACATCAATTGCAGATTCAAGCTTAACTCAGGAATCTTGTCTCACTGTGGTGTGCGTGCGCCTTACTTACCCGATGACAGTGACATGGGTTGCCTGTTTGTGAGTGTCCTGGTTTTGGCTGGGATAGCGTTAATTTTCTTCCTAATAGCTGGCATTGTGCTGTGGTTTGGATTTAGGATGAGAAGAATGTTGATAACACCCTGATGTTTTAGCTGTTGCTAAGTAGTGCCTAGACCAGTCAAGGACTTCTCAGCTCCCCCTGCTCTGCCGGGTGCACAAGAAGCTGGGAGGGGGCACAGCCAGGAAAGCTGACCCAAACTGACCCAAGGGATATCCCACACCATACGATGTCATGCTCAGCATATAAAGCTGGGGGAAGAAGAAGGAAGCGGTGGATGTTTGGAGTGATGGCATTTATCTTCCCAAGTCACCATTACACGTGATGGAGCCCTGCTTTCCTGGAGATGGCTGAATACCTGCCTGCCCGTGGGAAGCAGGGAATGAATCCTTGTTTTGCTTTGTGTGTGCATGCAGCCCTTGCTTTCTGTATTAAACTGTCTTTATCTTAACTCATGATTTTTCTCACTTTTACTCTTCTGTTTCTCTCCCCCATCCCACCAAGGGGAAGTGAGAGAGCGGCTGGGTGGTGCTTAGTTGCTGGCTGGGGTTAAACCATGACAGTCCTTTCTGGCACCCAGTGTGGGGCTTAAAGGGTCTGAGATAATGACAGATTTGATCGGAATGTGCTAGACCAAATTTAAAGCTGTTATTGCTGTTTAGCTATTAATTGGCAGGCTCCTGTGCTTGCCATGGGGCTTGCCTGCCTTACTGTGTATTAGAGCCTGGTGCTCGTTAGCAGTTGCTTTTTGCTTTTGCTGCTTGCTGTGCTGCTGGTTGACTTAAGCAGTAGCTTATCATTTCACTGTGCTGTGCCTGGGAACATTTTGGTAACAGCCACGGTGATGCGCCTGGGCTGGTAGATGGCCAGGGCATTGCTGCTGTTGCTGTGCTGCTGTACTGGACAGGCTGGAACTCCACTGTGAACTGAAGTCGGAGGGACTGTCACCCGGGGATGAGTCCACGTGGGAGCAGGACACCCCGAAGCATCTGTGGTTGTGGGTAAGTCAACACCAGAGCAGGGTAAACACGACAGCCATGGATGAGGCCATGTTGGAGCAAGTCCACTCCTGAAGGGACTGTGGCTGGGGGTAAGGCCATGCTGGATCAAGTCTATCTCTGAAGGCATTGTGGCCATGCTGGAACAGGCGCATCTGAAAGTAACAGCAACTGTGGATAAGTCTATGCTGCAGCAGGTATACCCCTGGAGAGACTATGGCTCATAGATAAGGCTCCACTTGGAACAGGTACAGCTTTAAGGGATTGCAGGCTGTGGATAAGTCCAAGCCAAAGCAGGGGCAAGAGGAACAGTCCACTGCAATGTTAAACCCGATGGTCTGGTTCAAAGGGACCAGGAGTGGAGATTGTAATGGAACTATGTTTAAATACTACTCTTTAAGGAGAGAGTGCAAGAGTCTACCTTGCTTGACTTATGCCATACAGCAATCATAATCATAACCCAATCAATGATAACCTGATTGTAAGAAAGCATTCCTTTAAAGAACTGAAGTGTTCCCCACAATGGAACATTGAAGTCAGACAAGAGAGTTCCTCACCAAAATGCAACTCTGCTGCTAGTTACCTATAGCAGAAACAAGTGCTGGATTCAGTCTATCTTTACTATATAAGCATGCTTCTATTTTTGGCTTTGGGAAAGTCAACTACATTTTTCTTAGAATTGTAAGAAAACATTCCTTTAAAGAACTGAAGTGTTCCCCGCAATGGAACATTGAAGTCAGACAAGAGAATTCCTCACCAAAATGCAACTCTGCTGCTAGTTACCTATAGCAGAAACAAGTGCTGGATTCAGTCTATCTTTACTATATAAGCATGCTTCTATTTTTGGCTTTGGGAAAGTCAACTACATTTTTCTTAGTCATTTCACAGCTGATTTTTCTAATCCATAAGAACTCAGCTGTCCTTTGGGAACACAACACCACAGCTGCTTTTTCATATGGGAAGAAGTATGAAGTAACCAATACTTCTCACATACAGCCCTCTACGGACTGGCCTTTGCAAACACAGGGCCACTTAGGACCTTAAGTGGCTTCTTTCATTAAATATGTCCGCGCCTACCATGCAGACATAGCAAATCCTGATTTACTGTGGATATACTCTGTGCATGTAATACTTCCATGGGTGTACTGCAATATGCCTGGCTTATGACTGAAGCACTGATTTGCTTCACATGCACAGCAGTTGTGCTACTAGCTTGCTCCCTGCCTGCATGAAGAGCACCTGAAAAGAAGCTGGGAAGGGGTTACTTTCACCAAACATTCCTCCAGCCTGATGCCTTCTAGAGCATAGGTCTGGTATATACTTGTGTGTTTAATGCTCTCTAGTGATAACACATTTAATGCTTCCCTGCCATGCATTAGCTGTTTGGCCATCAGCATGTTTCCAAACAGTTACTGTCCAGCTAACTGCGATGCAGGGCTTGTGATCACCATCCCTATAGATTCCAGGATGTAATGACAGAACATGCATGCTCTGTCCACTGTCCTCTACTCTCTGCTCTACTTGCTAAACATCAGTCTCATTACCAAATTGAAATTATCCAAGCATAAAATTAAGATGACATGCTTTAAACCATGTGTAGCCGTTTCCTATTCACTTTCACAAATCCAAGAATCATAATTTATAATTGTCGTTTATACAGTTAAAACAAATTCCAACCCAAGCAACAGATTTCGGTCAATCCAAAGACAGAACATTCACTAATGAGGTTAAAATTCACAGAGATTACCTGGCAGGTTTTTTTTTTCCTCCTCCTTACTGCTGCCCCTGTTCAGGTTGGGAAGCGGGGTATTCCATTGCTGCAGGTAGTCTGGTCTCCAGATTTCAAAGGGAAACCTGCAGGAAAAGAGCTCTGTAAGTAAGTGGTACAGGATAAAGAAGATGCAGGAGCATAACAAATGCAGATTTCTAGAAACATGATGGAAGCTGAGGCTTTTTCCCTCAAGTTTATTTTAGGACAAACAGTGAGAGCCTGTGAGGAAACAGAAACCTTCTTCACTGAAGCTAAAGATGCCATTTCACACATAATTTACATGCAAATCATGAAAGATGTTTTGAGCCACTCAAATAATTTTTTGTCATATTATTTCAAGCACTCATTTATAATACTGCTTATTTTGCAAGTTGGTTTTCATACTTTGCAAAAAAAAAGCTTCTATCAAATGAAAATGGATGGGTAGGAATTACTCAACATTTGCAAAAAAAAAGCTTCTATTTAGCTCAAATGAAAATGGATGGGTAGGAATTACTCAACAAATTTAAGAGAGCCAAAACCTGTAGGGTGACCACTGAAAAGCAGTTTGCAGAGTACGACTGGTGATAGGAGCACTCAGCTGGCGGCACGAGGAATTGTGATGGCAGAGGCAGCTCTCAGAGCTCTGTGAGAGCATGGAGACCTGCAGGGTGCCAGGCTACGTTACAGGGGGCAAGACGATTTTGGCAAGTGTCATCTGGTGTGTAATGTCTATTGTGATAGTTGTACTGGTATTAATGAGAAAGTCTGTAAGTACTTACAGGAAACTATAGTTATGAATATTAACCAGGTAATAAATCATGCCAGAGACTCTGACTAGGTATTTGATCAAATCATAAAAACTTCTGAAATGGAATTATAGCACATATTATGCATAGATTTTTTATTAAAGTACCTGGTACATAGATTCATACCTTTTCTATATAAAAACATATTGTTCAACTAACGACAAAGGCTAACATGAGGAAGCTTTATGGGTACAGTAACTATTGCTAGATTGGTAAATTTCAACAATAAATTGATTGCCCACAGCAGACATGCCCTCTGGCAGAAAAATGAAAGGCAAAACACTAAGTTAGAAGATACAGTTTCATTAGACAGGGATATATAGCTCCAGTTTGCCTGGACAAAACTGTACAACATCCATCTGGACAGCACCAGTGATAGCTCTACTCTTTCGTAACTGCTGTGATGGGAAGAGCCGTTGCCCTCTCAAAAAGCACAGCTTCATAAGGTGGAAGGACAGCGAAAGATACGGTCCACCTTTTTTTTTTTTTTAAGGTCACAGAACATTAATTGAGAGATGAGTAATTCAGTTATGATGTAGAGAGAAATGAAAATTGATGATCCTTTTAAGGCCTGGCCATGCAAGTAATGGGAGTGATTTTAATTTGTAAGCTCTTTACAAGTTTACATTAAATAAATTGTTCTCTTTCCAATGATGGGATGTTGCCATTCCAGAAATCCCCACAGCCAGCAATTTCAGTAGGATTCAAGAATTAAGTGTATACAGACCCCACCTTTATCTGCATTGAGATACTTTTTTGGCGGTCAGGTCCCACACACATCAGAAAGGTAGCATGTGGAAATGTCTTGCAGTTGTGTATTCTGTGCTTCCGAGGATATAAAGAAACTCAGGCTTTGAAGCTGGTGTTTATTAAAGCTTCTATAATTAGAAAATACAGATATTTTCTTTATGTGCATAATGTAAACTCTACGTAGTGTAAATGCGGTAACACTGAAGTGGAAGTTTCCAGCACACAATTTTTGAGTGTGGATTTTAAGTGTCTGGATGCCATTCTGAATATTTAACTGTTGTTTTCAAAAATTATCTATGAAGATAGCTTAACAAGTAAAGCTGTTTCACTTCAGTGCAGTGTGTCTCATCCTTTTCATGCTGAAAAGGTGAAAACTTCATTCTCTTTATAGGTTTCCTGTAAAAGTAATGTATAGATGCTAAGAAGCAGCCTGTATAATTTGTTTCTGTAACTCAGCATGTTGACAGAGAATTCTTATCTCAAAGGATATGGTTAATTGTGAGTTGGGGGAATGTTTCCTTGCTTTTATTGGTCCCGCAGAACATATTAGAGCGGCTCTGGCCTCATAATAACCACAGCTTCATTGACTCCCCAAACAGAGGCGGCTTGCATCCAAGCTGCTCAAACTGGATGTGTCCATATGGGTGTGCTGTAAGGACTCAGCCACGGTACCACAGGGAGTCAGTGGTAGAAAAGGACACTGAATCTGATACAGCTGAGTTTGAAGCTGGTCACATAAACGTCTGGATTGTGTTGTCCTATTCCTGCCTTGGTAAGATTGCACACACAAAAGAAGGACCATTGCTGCCTGTAGCCACTGAAATGTAGCGCAGAGACGTCCAAATTCGCCTTCAGCGCAGCAGCTCAGGCACTGTACTGTAGCCATTACAATGCGGAGACCCCAGCTTCTCAGCAGGGTGATTTAATCTGCAAGGGCCCTGTGCTCCTGTCACTGTCAAGCAGACATGCCCTAACTATTTCTCTTGAACTTAGCTTCTTTTATATTAATGGATTTCACTGCTTGAGGTATTTTAATTGTGTTCTATTGCCAAAGGCTTTCTAATACCTTGATGATGTTTTATGTAGAAACAGAAGTTTCTGGTTGCTTGAAGACTGAGGTGACATCCTGAGTAATTGCACAGCTTAGGAAGATGATATCTGAGCATATGCCTGACAATTTCACATTCGCATTTGATAACCTCGTAATTTATATGAATAATCTAAAAACAAAACAGAAATGCCCCAGTGGCTCTGATGCATTTATTTTTAAAGCCAATTAGCATACAGCCTTCCTGGCATTCCCAGCTATCCAGCCAGCATTAATACAAACAAATTAGATGCTGATAAAGAATAAAACAGCTTGATGTGGCTGGTCTTACCTGAATTGTCCTCAGTAGGACCATTTTGCTAAGTGAGATTCCCATATCTGTTAAAGCATGGTCAGTCTGTGGCAGTGGTAGCATTTGGTGAGGTGACAATTTCAAACCATACCTTTGGCATTATTTTAATGCAGACAGCACCCCAGTCTGGTTCACGGGACTGTCCCACAAACAGTTGTGTCAGCACAGTTTGGAAGACAGGGATGAGGTCTGTGCCACAGCAGTGGAAACGAGCTGGGGAAGCCAACTGCCTAACATTGCCCAAAGCCGCCTAACATTTTGTACTGAAAAATTATGGCTACATTAGCGTGTAATTAGCACATTTGCTAAGGAAGGAATAAATTCAAAAGAAAGATTTGTGGGAGAATATTTTTGCTGCTTTTTTCCACGTTTTGGAGAAAGCTTGGTCTGCAACGCTATCGTCTTAAAGTCTGAAATAGAAGAGAAACCATGAAAAAAGTTACGTGGAAAATATTACTTATAGATGAACAAAGATGCTTTAATTCTCCCTTCCAGCCTTACTAGCACTGTTGAGTAAAACGTGCTTTCCCCTCACATATGGTGTGGTCACAACTGCAGCTGAGCAGCATTCCCATTTAGATCAAGACTTCATTCAGCCCTGATATAACTACTGTTAATGCATGCAATACAGATATTGCTCTCATTGAAACCCATCTCATACACGCATTATATTTATATTATATGTACAAAGGCAACCACAAAAGCCAAAGGAATGCTGTATGGCAGGGTTGAAATTTTATTATTTACAGAGGTTCTGCCAAGACGTAATTTCAGTTTTCACCTCTCTTGATGGTTATTGAAGATATTTACATGAGGATATATGTGCAGATAAGATTCTCAGATAGTGGAAAACTGAAAATCTGGCTCAAGTAGAACTATATCAGTTTACACCACCTCAAGATTTGATCCAGGTTTGTGTTGCTTGCTGGTTTCCCACTTGAAGTCAGTATTCACTGTTTGCAACTTTACCATGTGCTGCTTTAAAGATAATCTGGTTGCCAGAAACAGTGAAGTATGTTTGCTTGAAAGAAAGAAGCAGCAGGAGCAGAGGAACCCTTAAACCACGAAAGATCAGATTTTTCAGGGAAATATACTTAGCAATTAAAAACAAATGGAAAGATATGATGAAAACAACGTATTAACAGAACTGGCTGTTTAGAAATAAAGTTATTTCCTGGGGTTCTTTTCCACTATTTACCAGCAATTTTTAACCAAAACGGTTTAAATTTAAAATTATTTAGATGACTACGTGAATTAATGCAAACAAAACCAGGTAACATAGTTGAGGTAAAAACATATGATTTGCTTAGTGAAGAATAAGTGTCAATAGAATGGAAAAAGCCACAATATAAAAATCAGCATGATAGTGTTAATTAACATTTGTAGAGGCTATTATTCTATATTCAGCTAAATACTACTTCATTGTTCTATTTCTTCCAACATTCAAACACTGTATTACACTACTGTGCATTTCTCTTTTTTTGGCACAAAAAAATGAGGACCATTAAAACGCACACACAAATGACTCAAAGCTCTAATAGAGATTTATTCATCAATATATTTTAAAGAATTCTCTTTAGTCTTGCATTTTAAATAAAGTTGCTGTTCTGTTCTGCTTAGAGATTGGGATGACTTTTCACACTACAAAACTTCTTTCGTCTGTTTGAACTATTCCACCAGTATTAATCCTTCCTCTGTGGTTTTTAAATATTTCAGTCTCTCATTACCAGATTAAAAATTCTAATGATTTCTAAGCAGCTGTGAAAACTATGGCAAACATTTTCCTCCATCATTTCTAATTTGATATAGAAATTATTCTTTCTGAAAAAAATACTGTGAAACCAATAAATTATCCTGTACTCACGCAGCCATCCAAGTACAGAGGGGTTACTTATAAAATCCGAGGCAGTAAAAAGCATGTGACAAATATTTTTCATATTACTTCAGTCTACCAAATTATTTTTGCAATTAAATTTATAAATGGAAGCACTAACATTTTTAAAAATTAGAATTTCTGTAAATCATAGGCTAACTTCTCTGTTGCTCTAAAGGAGAAAACTTCACTGAAGCTTGTGTAGATGTATTCAGCTGTACCAAGAGCCATTTGCCAATTTTTTTGTCAGCTGGTGGAC
The DNA here is from genome assembly GCF_000687185.1 of Egretta garzetta. NCBI lineage: Eukaryota > Metazoa > Chordata > Aves > Pelecaniformes > Ardeidae > Egretta > Egretta garzetta. The sequence continues at coordinate 1,084,518 of NW_009259100.1, forward strand.
TACATTCTGTTTAATACTGGGAGTGCGATCAAGTGCAGCAGAGGACTTTTCTGTCCTGTCTTCTATGAAGTGGTCACCAAATGGTCAACTGGTAATAAAAACCCTGTTATTTCAGAAGAGGGCTGGAGGGGGGGATCCAACATTGACACATTTCTGCCCACCTCTTCTGAAACAAAGTCAACTTCTAAATAGTTATGCCAGTCATTTCATAAACATTTATTTTTCTAAAGGAAAGCAGGGGAACAAAAGGTAATCAGTAAACAAAAAACCACATTTCAAATTAGTAAATAAAAATTGCATTCACCGTGATCTAAAGTGGTCATAATCCAGTGCAGCTACCAATAAGCTTCAGAGTTTATAAAAGCAAGTATCCTAACTGACCAGTATTTGATTGTTAAGGTCTGTCTATAGCAAGGAAGTGGACTGTATTATAAAAGGAATACGCATCAGAAATATATATCCTCATGCCAAATGTTTTACTGCATTATAGAACTAGAGAAGGGGGAAAAAAGGTTCATTTGAAAAGAAACAGTTAATGCTGAATATATGCAACAGATTGTACATACCACTACTTAGTTACCATAAAAATATGTAATTAAGAACAACTTTCATAACACATTGAGATGCTTAAATTTGCAGAATTTTCCTAACGAAAAAGTATTTTTCCATATGTGACCAGCACTTTGAATTTCAGTAATTTACAAACCACTTCTTACCTTGCCAAAGTATCAAAAAAGAAGAGAACTGTAGTCTATCTCCTGTTTTGATTTATTACTGGTTTATTTTACGTTTCTTGTCAGAGTAAATGGCCTTCAGCAATATACATAACAGTTAAACAAATGCCAAGTAAAATCAGATAATTTTGTCAAAGGTCCTCAGCTTTGACTTTTGTTCCTGGCTAAAAAGTCTTCCATGTAACTTGGAAAGCGAAAGTATGGTTTTATTAGCCCCACGGAAAACTTGAAAATAATGTCCTCCTATTAACAAGGACTTTCTTTGTATTTAAATAGATATAATTAATAAAATATTCACGGAAAAGTCTGGTTTAGTCTGGGTTTTTTAGAGAATACACAGGGCCCAGTCCAGTGCTATCTGAAATTTGTGGACATAATGAAGTGTAGAAACAGATAAATCAACATTCCAAAAGGTGTATATATTAATTTTAAAAACCCCTATGTTCTTTTAAAAGTCTCATAAAACAGGCCTATTTAAAATTAAATTTAAAGCAAGACAATGTACATTAAGCTCTAAATTTACTACAACTTATTAAAATTCTCAAAATGCAATTTAACATTTAATGTCTTAAGCAGTTCATGTTAGTGCTGGAGTTTTAAAATAGGCCAAACCACAGGATCAATGAGAGAAGTCATTAAGTAGACTGAAAGTTTATTGCAGCGATATTTCAGGGCTTGGCAGCAGTAGCTTCACTCGCAGGTGTAAAGAATATTCATTCAATGAAATTAATTCAATACCTCACTCATACAACATTATGAACTAATTGGTAAATTAGTTCAGAAGAACTTTTCTTTTTTACTCTAAAAACTGCAGGAAGATCTTGCAATTCCGAAAAACAGACAAATATAGTAACCACAATATGTGCTTACTAATCATATGTAATATTTCCTTTGGGTTAGGAAAACAGCAAAAAAGTTGCAATTCAAGAATTAAATCTCATTTTGCATCAAGATCTAATTGGGTGGAAACTAAGTAAAGTTATTACTCTGTCAATGATAAATGTTCAATGATTCTGTGATTCACCATTGTCTAATGAAATAAAATGCAAAAAAAAAGGCCAAGTACATCTACTGTATTACATAATTTCTTAAATAAATGTTCATAATATTTCCCATAGCATATTTTCATTAGGAAATGGGAGCTTTGGACTCATTTGCAAATGACATCTTTAATGGCTGCCAAGGAGAGGAAATCAACTCCCCTTTAGAGAACTAAGTCAGTGCGAATGCAAAGCAAGTTTAGAACTATTACTTGATTTTGGTCTTCCTGATTGTTGATTAGAATGATAAATGATATTGATGACTTAATCACTTGAGTTAAGTTTAATCTTTGCAGGTTTCATTGCAATGAAAGCATTGTTGAATGAGTCACAACTGAGATACTGCACTGGGAAGCTATCATATAACTTACCTAGCCCAACGCTCAATGCTCGAGAAACTGAAAGGGTGATAAGAAAGATGGACAGAAGGGCGTTTTGGTTTTGGAGCTACATAGGTGACACAAGCAATGTCTGGGGATACCAAAGATGCTCAGCCTTTGATGTGATATTAATTTTCACAAGAACCAAAACCATTTGCTTGCTTTTTTAGGCAGGATCCACACAAAATGCCCGATGGATGAAACTGCTGTCAGTTATTAGAATGTATATCATCAAGGTCACCAATTTTAATATACCAATGCATCAGAGGAAAACATTTTGGCCAGGAACTTTGTGAGGATAATCCGGCAGGTGCAGAGCTGCACACTTTAAACCAAGGTCGCTGCTAGTCCTCTCCAAGTTAGAGTCTGCATTGGTGACATTTCCATGCCACAAGCAATTTTAAAAATAAATACAGCTACATAATAACGTGTCTTTTCTGTGCCCCCTCCCCAGCTCACTGGATCTGATCCCTTCCCCATGGGCGGTCTGGTTCCCATGGCAATGAAAGCACCTTCATCTGCTGTTTTGTAGCCCCCCCTTCCCTTGTGACACCCCCACCCTGGCATGCCCCAAACACACTGAACGTGGGAACTCTGGCAAGTTTACTCATATTGTTAAAATTAACAGTCTGGGGGCTAGTGGGATGTAAACTCAAACCTCCTCTCTCAGATGTATATCACTGATAGCCCTCCTGGAGCTTGAACAAAAAAACAAACGCAAGAAATGCCAACCATGTGTCATGAAGTTACTTCTTCATGTAACCATGGCAAAGTGTAGGCAGCTAAGCAAAACTGTGATCGTTCTGAATGGTTTAAAACATTCTTATTGTCGTTAGAGAGGCCAACTGATGGCCAAATAGGGTTTAGACCAACTATGTGATTCAGGATTAGACACCAGACTAGAGTTGGTATTTCTGCTTGCATTGGACCTTGTCAGAAAATTTCAATCGAATAAGAGTGTTCAAAATCATATTTCATTCTTAGACATGACCCCTTTGCCTTTATCCCTGACGGTCTAAAACTCTAGGCAGCCAGGACCACAAAGTCAAAGTAAAAGGGACACAGTACAAGTCCCTTTGCCCCCTCTTTAAAGGCAGTGCAGCAGACAGCCATCACAGGCAGCCTTTTGTCTTCCTGAGCGTTTCTACATAACTAAGCCAATGATACGACACATTTGGGAAAATGTTCCTAGGAGGATTATACTGGTTAGCAGCTATTACTGTTCTGAAGTGCAACAGCAAACTAACAGCATAATATAAGTTTTTATGGCTGCTTGGAAACCTCTTATTATCTCATCTGAGCCATGATATTTCTATAGTACTACTATTTTAACAACATCTCCACACTAGTAGGCAACACTCACATGAGAACTACCATCCTTTTTTTCCCCCCTTTCTGTTGCAACCTGACCAAAGTTATCATAAACTGCTATACTCTTTTTTTTTTTAATCCATCTTCTCTAACGTTGCTCATATGTTACAGCTGCAAAACAACATCAATAAAGCAGATAACTATGCAACTTTGCAGCCCAGTAGACAGAACTTAAAGTGGTGTGCATAAGGGTGGTTTGGTTTTTTTTACAGGAAGATGACTAAAGCAAAGACACAGGTGCCTGATGCCACTTGGAAAATTGTGGTCTTTCTCTCATCTTTTTTGAGTCACACTGAATTGCAGAATGCATGGACATTTGGTTGTGTGGGCCCCATTCAATGGCATTCTGAGAAGCAAAAATGGCTGAATGGCAGCCATATGGTGGACAGCTTGATATGCCAAGTAACAAGGTAAATGTTTTGGCAGCAGAAGAGGGCAAGAAACATATTTGGAATATAGTTCTTTCAACTTATGCTGTCTGTTCATCTGGGCGAGAATAACTACCCATACACCCCATTGGTTTTAGTATATGCAATACCTGAATAGTTTGAGAAAGTTGTAATCATGGTAAGACCTACAGCTGGAAGCTGGAAATAGTGATGTGACTTACAGCGTGTTAAGATGTTAGTGAAAAAATCATTAGATTGGACTTGGTGAATGATGTCACTGGATCAAAGATACTAAGTAGAAACAACGATCCTAAAATTTTTCACCTTGTATTTCTATCAAGAGAGTGTTTCCATAACATATAGTGAAGCCCTTGTATACACAGCATGTTTATATAACTCAATATGAGCCTTGATGCCTCAAATATAGTCATTCATGAAAAATCTTAGACACTCTAAGAGCATCCCTGCCCTGCCTTCTCACTCATAAACACACACACTCCAGCTGAAAATTTTATGTCTTTATTTTTTCCCCTCTCAATCATTCCCTCACGTCTTTTCCTCTCAATTATCTCTAAGCAAACTGGATATATATAAAATGCTTAAACAAAATGAAGCATTTTACTCCCAAGAGGCTATAAAGCATAAAGCAATGGAATACCATACCATGTTACAATTTTCAGGCTACGTAAGTATAAAAAAAAATAAAAAATTATGAATTTGCACATACGCAGTTTGCCAAGATCCAAAAGCCAATGAAACCTGATCAGAGGATCGTCACTTATTTTAGATCAAACCCGTTTTTGGCTGACTATATTCCTTTCTATCTAATGCCAAAATAGCACAAGTGCAAGTATAAAAATGTTTGCAGAAAGTATATTCTTTACTCTCGTTACTTGGAGGATTTACAAACTGTTTATACTTCTCAGTAGATGCAGCAAATCTTATTACAGAGTTCATGCCCCTTCGTTCAATACAGCATTCCGGAAAAAGGGCAAATAAGTGTGACTGGGAAATGAACCCTCAACCCAAAACTGAAGCCAGAATTTAACATTCTTTGCAAGTGCCCATAGTTCCTTCAATTATATCTAAAACCTGTAAACAGGAAAGTGTTATACAGATGTACTAAATGGCTAATTTTGAAGTAATTGGCCAACCTCCCCCCTCCCATATCTCTTTTCTCCCTCCCCTCCAAAATCCCTGCGACTTAACCATGATTTATGAAAAAAAAAAAAAAAAGGTGGAATTCTTCAGTGATGTCCATGGTATAGAAATAGTAATAGCACCCATGGGAACAATATTATCTTTATTATTTCATCAGCTCTGAGCTAGGGGGAGATCAACACTAACAATCACTCAAAAAAGACAACATGGAAATAAATTGAGGAGAAGTTATAGGAGGAGTAAAAGCAATATATTCATTCTTCCACCTTATTTGCTTCATGGAATGCTATCTTTCCATTTATTACTCCTATCCCTAAATTATAATAAAACAGGAACCTGCAAATTAGAATACTTGACAGAATGTTATACTTTCTCTTCCCCATACAACACTGTATTAAGGACCTCTCATTTCTAGTGTAAGTCTTCCAAGTCATTGTATTTTTTAAAAGGTCTGACTGTCACTATAGATATGTTCTGATACACAGTTTTACATGAGCAAGTAATTGCAGGCGTAGTTTTGCTCTACCCAGCAACCATTTTGAGGCCCATTTTAGAATAATCATTTGTCCTATTACTTGTTGCATTTGCAATCAAATACTTAAGCCTAGGTGACCAAGCTTCAGAAATCTGTACCAAAACCTGTTATTACCTAGCTTATTAGTATCTTCAAGGGTATGCCACATATGTCCAAGAGATGCCACAAAAAAAAAGTAAAGTTTTTGCTATCAGCGTGCTTGTCACTGTGCAGGAAGTCAAGGGAATTACATAACTGGCACTGCTTAAATGTGAATTTGTGCAGGATTAGCTTTTAATTCAAAGCATAAGCATAACTAGGGCATAAAAATACAGGTACAGAAGAAGTATCACAGAATGGTCGAGGTTCGAAGGGACCTCTGGAATTCTTCTGGTCCAAGCCTCCTGCTCAAGCAGGGCCACCTAGACACAGTTGCCCAGGACCATGTCCAGATGGCTTTTGAATATCACCAAGAATGGAGACTTCACAACTTGTCTGGGCAACCTGAGCCACTGCTTGGTCACCCTCACAGTAAATAAATGTCTCCTGAATCTCCTCTGTTTCAGTATGTGCCCATTGCATCTTGTCCTGTCACTGGGAACCACTGAAAAGAGCTTGGCTGCCCCTGCTTTACACCCTCCCTTCAGATAATAAATATCAGTGTATAAAACATGGACAAGATCCCCCTCAGCCTTCTCTTCTCCAGGCTGAACAGCACTCTCAGCCTTACTTCATATCAAAGATGCTCCAGTCCCTTAATCACCTTAGTGGCCTTTTACTGAACTCTCTCCAGTAGTTCCATCTCTTTTGTACTAGGTAAAAGTACAGGAACATAAAATGTGACGCAAAAAGTAATTTTGATTTAAAAGAAAAAAAGGCAATTTCTAATGCTAATTTTGGATGAACAGATTTAGAGGAAGAATTAGGTTTTTAAATCAGCCTCTGAATAACAGATGCTGAAATCAAGAGAGTGACTCAGTTACTTCCATTATCGTATCTGCTTCCCTTTTCTTTGATTGGGTTCATAGTTTACAACCTTCACTGCACCCTCATAACACCAACTTGTGATTCAGAGCCTACAAACTCTAAAGGCATTCTTCAGGTACTTCCCATTTTACCACCTTGCCTTATCTGTGCCCTTGATACAGAGGAGTTCGTGATGGTGACAGTCTTCATTTTCTAGTCCCTGCTGAGAGCAACTCAATGTTGGGAAGGCAAAAGACCCCAGTTTCTTAAGCTTTGGCAAACCAATCCTGCCCCCAGCAGGACCTGAGCACAGCCTGTCCTTTCAGACAATGAGGTTATCCAAAGTCAGGCAAGAACATTTACTGTAACAGATGCCCTTTAAAAATATCCCTTCAATAGCAATGGATAAGCCTTGGAAGCAGTGGAAGAGCAGTTTAGGCGTATATTCATAATTATTAAGAATAATTTTTTTTAACTTCCTGAGACATTTGTCATGTTCTTACTCTTTTAGACTTCATTCTGTATCTCCTCATATAGCTTAATAAAGACAAAATCAGTTACTTCTGAACCTTCACAAACCAAAATCCAGCAAAACACATAAGCACATATCTAGATGCAATAAAACGGCCGTCTGTAACTTTGCACATGCACACTTCCATGTTTCACACAAGGACCCAACTCAGTCTGTTGTTTTCAGACATGAGGTATGGAAGAAGAGTCTCAATAAATTCCTTGATGCAGTATCTAATTGTTAGTAAATGTCCGAGTCTTATACAGACATTATTTCACCTCCTTTCATGGTTTCTCAGCACTTTTTCACCAATCTGTGCTGTGTATTCTGCTTATTCATTAAATCAAAGTACGTGACTTTTAGAAGACAGGAATCTCTCATTTTTCTGAAGTGCTGGGGTTTGAAAACACAGAACATTGTGTTACTTATCTGCAGTAGCAGAAAAGAATGTTTGACATTCTCTTTTTTTATTTGTCTTTCAGACAACGCATGTAAACTTTTTCTCATTTGCTTTGCTAATCAGGCACATGCAACACTTAGATGTGCAACAGTAAAAATATTTTTGGAGTTAGTCACTATTTAAGAAACAGCAGATATTAATTCCAAATACTTTAGGAGCATCACATAGTCAAAAATAGATTTAAAAGTTATGCATAAATTTCCATGAGCACAATAAATTCCCCAGGAAAGTTCTGAAACAGCATTAAGCACTGTGGGAACGAGAGAGTACAGGTGATTCTGACTGAGATTACAAGAAACAGAAGGAGCTGTATGTGGCACTTGTTAGCAGCAATCAATGTCCAAACGTAGAGAATCATTTGTCTTCAATGGAGCAGTTTAGTGTGTAGTTATCAGCAGTGCATAAGCAAAGCAGTGTCCTTGCTAAGCTGAATTTATCCATCTCTGACTACAACAAATCAATAGAATCGAAATAATCTTGGTCTTTGCAGGAGATGTCCTGTACCTTTAGGCAGCTGCTCTGAGCAGGCTCAGATGTAGTTAAAAAACCCACAAAACAACAAAGGTATCATAGTCAAGGCTAGTAGATATTTGCTTGGGGACCTTCATAAATATACATATAAAGTTCCCACAGTAAGTATAAAACCATTAAATTAAAAATGCCACAGATATCAATAACTCAGCAGGATTCCTTCAGTGACCTACATGAATGCTAACACTTCAATTACTGCGATTTTTTTTTGTTTGTTTTGCTTTTTTAAGAGGAAAAAAAATTGAGGGAATATAAAGCATTATAAAAAAGCCAACCTGCCCCTGAAGAGATATGTTCTTCTAGGCTGGAAGTTTCTGCAATGGATCAGTTAGGACTTGTTTTGATCCTGAGAAGCATCTGGTAATGCTCTGAGATGGATTCTGGGTGCCTAAACATAAGGAACAATTGGGTAATAGGAAACTTTTTTTCCCCTTAAGACTCCCTTCACAGGAGTACTCAGTCAGTGGAAGTACACATTCATTCCTCTGTAGCCTGCAGATCTGAAACTCTTTATAGGACAAGGAAATTTAAATAACTGAAAATGTCCCTATATAAGGCAAGTCAGGACTACTTATGCTCTGTTATCAGTGAAGGGTACCTTGTAAGGCTATCCTTCTGTTACTCTACTGCTATTGTTCTGCTGAAAGATTTATTAAAACAAACTTGAACCTGAAGCAGCTCTAAAACCTGTGAGACTACAGAGACTGCTCCATTTCTACAAGTGCTCTGAGGGTCTTCTGGAAAAGTAAGCTAAAAGCTTAAATCACCAAGTGTTAGTCTGAATTAATATGTCGACCTGTTTAATTAAATTAGGCTGCTTTCGTGCCCATAGTTAAATACTGAGCAGCAGGGGAATGTTTCTCTTCTATTCTGCCTACAGCATGCTTAAAGGAAATTTCAGACGAGGCAGAGGCGTAAGTTTCTTTATAGCCTTCCCCTCCTCATTCCTCCTCCATCCTGTCCTTCCTTCTTGAAACACAACAGGTCACCAGTTCAGAGCAATTTATTCTTTTGCTATAGGAGCCTCACTGAGCTGGTCCCATGTAAGAATGTGAAGATACCAGAAAAAAGAACAATAAAAATTAATCTCCTCATTATAGACCACTAGGGGGAAGTTTGCACATGGAGATGCTTCCCCAGCCTTCTCTTAATCTTTGCTCCTACTATGGTGCATAAAGCTCTGAAAAACAAGTAGATCGGTGTGTAAATCAGAACCAAAGACGCCTGACCCCCCTCTGTGGCTCAATCGAACAACCAGCTGCTAATGAACCAGGTAACCCCAAACTCTCTGTCCTTCTCCCCAACACTCTCCCCAACCACACGCTATTACTTGCTTGCTATCACCACTTGGCCAGTGACAGAGACCTCGTGGCCATGTGGTCGGCTTGCTTATCCACCTGTGAGCTGGCCTGACCTAGAAATGATCCCTTTTGACTCGGATCAGCAAACAGCTCTGGTGACCGCACAGCCACAGGACTGCTAGAGCAACATAAGGGAGGAAGCAGCAATGCATGGGATGTTCTTTCCAGGGACAGCCCCCATTTTCTTGAGGTCAAGCTAAGCTTGAAATTGTAAATATATTAGATAAGTCTGGCCTTTTGTCAAAATCTGTTAAGATCAGCCAATAGACTGAAAACATGATGTAGAAGCCTCAGACATGACAGTGCATATAAACATTTGGGCTGCAGAGGTTGCATCAAGCTAACAACGTTGTGTGCAAAAAAAGATGTAAAAGTCTGTTCAGCTGTCCCAGGACAATGAGGGAACCCGACCACACACTGAAATGGCACATCACTGCTAGCTGGCGTGACTTTTTTGATAAATCTAACAAGATTGGAATTACTTCTTAATATTTAACTGTTTGAATCAGAAATCAGCATAAGAACCTGGGGGTTCTTGCTGCCTGAAAAGGAAGTTTTATCACTGAGAAATACAAATAAACTATCTTTTAAAGAGGAAAAAGGGCAGGGGCAAGATCTAATTCTTGAATGGCTGTAGTTAGCAATACTGAGCACACGAAAAGCCTAAATTTGGAATGCTATCAATTGCTTGCCAGATAAAGGAGAAATACACATTCATTAAGACTGAAAACAAAGGCATGGAATTGCACAGAAAACAGGAAAGAAATTACTTCTTTGGTCAACAAGTGTTTCTGAACTAGCTGGAGCAGCTTCTGGAGCAGTTCTTTTCTTGCTCACTAAACTCATAACACATTTTTATTTTCAGCAGATGTTGTTTAGTTGTTCCAAATCTCACTATTTTGAAATTCAAGGAAAAACAGAAACCTGGCTTCCAAAACTGTTAGACAAGTTTCAGTGTCATGAAATTTGTGATTATTTAGCTTTGGCTTTTCATTTTTGAATCATCAGCCTACAATCAGTTCAATATTTAAAGATTTTTTTCTGCAAAGGCAGACTGCAGAGTTTCTTATGGTATTTAATTTTAATGAAAGCCAATGTTCTCTGTGCAATTTATTCATCCCAGTAGTTGAGCCTTTTGGGAAAACATCCAAATCACAAAACTTCTGCAATTTGTCATTGGAGCTGAAAGGAACGTTTATAGGTTTTTTTAAATACTTGGTTTTATAAATGCTTGCACAAAGAAAGAGCAAGTACAAGGTACACCATCAAAGTTTTAACAGCATCACAATCAAACCACAAGTGGTAGACTGCACCAATTAAAAGGCTATCTGTCCCAAAAGCTGGACAGCATTGGATATTGCATTTATATCACTTATTAGAGAAAACTGCATTTGCATATGAAATTAAGGCTTCTTCCAAAGTAAATCAATCATCCTTGAAAATATCCCTCCTCTATGAGTTCTCTAAGCTATTACACTTTCTTTTTAAAGTTACATCTCACGAAGCTAGTATATTAATTGCCTTGAATCCAACTGTTTAGAATGGGGAAAGGAAAAGGTTATTGCTGCTTTAGAAGACTGAAAAATCTCCTTGAAAGCCCTTTATATTGCTAAATGCCCAGTCACTGTTGTAGGCAGCAAACTGGTAAAAATAACTTGCCTGGCAGGGACCCCCTGCTCCAAAGCTCTCTAATCCAGAGATAATGTTAAGAGCCCTTATTGCTGAAATGTAAATTGTTGGTTTTTTTCCTTCCAGAAACAATATTTTTTCCCCATCACAAGATGTGATGAGAAAAGATATTCTAATTAAAAAGGTATGCAGCCTCTTTTCCCTCTCTTTCACAACGTAACATAAACACAGCTCTTTCTTTTTGCCAGAAGGCCGTAACATTTACATAAATACACAATAGTTAGGCTGGGCAAGATGGTCTTTGAATTTAGCATATCCAACAGCTTTCCTAAACTTCAGCAACACCGGCAACCTCTGTCAAGAGATGGCCAAACTAATTTTGTAGGGGTCGAAGGTCATGTTTGAGATGTGCAGGTAAATTTATAATAAAGTTTGTGAACACTCAATAAGTGCTCCTGTCAGTACCCACTAATCACTCTTGGCTGAATGTAAATTGAAAAACGTTGCTACATTTCCAACAAGCACTTGAATCAACACTCTGTGCTTGCCAGTATTTTATCCACCAGAATACACAGAGACCAGCTTTTCAAAGTGCAAAAGATGCCAAGTGATAAATTAGCCACCAGAGGGAGCATCTTCAGATTCACAAACATAATCCAACCCAAGAAAGACTGACCAAGAGAAATACTCTTGAACGTCAACATATTTTAATGCAGACAGTTGCAGGGTTCAAAGTGCAATCCAGGTTTCACTCTGACCTTCGTATACATAATCTAAGGAGCGGGGAGGGGGGGAATAAGATTTCATTTCCTTTTCCTTTCCTGTAAAAGCAGAAAGATAGCACATCGCACCACGTGTTTATCTGTTACTAACACACCTCTTAAAATTTTTAGAAGCAGCACTACTGCGAATGGTGCCTATATATCAAAAAGCTATAAAGTAAACAACTGAGATACATCTTGGCTCCCCAATTACCATAAATCCTAAGTAAAATCCTGACAAATCCAAAAAGGGGATAAAGGGAGAAGACATATGCAAAGGTAGCAAAGAGAGATCTTGGGACAGCTGTGCAGAAGAAGCAAGTGGAATGATTGCCACACATGCCCGTGCCGCTGGTGAAGCGAGGCAGTTTAATCTCTGCTGAAGGCACTGTTGGCTAGTGTTTATGGCATTACAGCATAAATGTTAAATGCTGCAATTACATTTTACGCTGTTTATAATTCCTGTGTATTGCTTTAGTTTTCTGTTCTAATTCTCGCATCCAGAGCTTCATTTTATTTTTACAGACAAGGCTATCAGTTGCATTTTCACAAATGTTTCAGCCATTCAAGCTCTTCTTTAGAAAAGCCCTATACCAAAAGCAATTATGAGTTTATTGTTGTTCTCTCTGCCTCCCAGGAAAACCCCATACATTACCAGACAGTAATTCCACAAGGGGGTTTCTGGGTTTGCTGCTATAACTGAACACAAGCTTGATCCTCTGCTTCCCAGAATTTTTGGGTTTGTTACTATGTAAGAGATTACACAAATCCGTTTAGCAGTACTAGTGGTTATGCATGCTGCCTGAGGACAGCATGATAGATGTCCTAAACAACAGAAACCAACAAGGTTAAAAATTCTATAGGAAATTGGAAGGTACCTGCACATAAGCCAAAGATAACGTAACAGTATGGGGCAATACATAAAGAGCTTATTAACACAAGGTTTCTCCAGGCAATGAATAAATTAGAAGGCACAGACCAACATAAGTTAAGTTTCTGTCAAGACCGTCAGGAAGATAGTAAAAAATAATCCCTTACCTGTAATAAAAAGGTGAGCAATAGATATATAGACCGTGAAAGCTCTCAGATCAAAGATTTATCCCTAGGAACAGCAATAAAACTAGCTACTGCAATTTAATTATGAAAAGGAAACATCTTGGATAACAAATTTACAGTGAGGTTCCAGCACACAAATAAAGATACGGTACTTTGTATCTCATAGAATTATCCCTGCTCACCATAAATCAACAGAAGATAAAGCTCCTGCAAGGCCCAGCAAAGCCGAACAGAAAGCTACTGCTGCCTTCCTGAGGTTACAAAGCAAGTCCTTCACTCAGAAACTTTCCTTTCGATTTAGAGGAAAAGGAACAGCTGCGCTTTTTTTCTCCTACTGTATTTTCAAATAATAAAGGAGTGCATACAAGAGAACTGCTGGCCTCTTCCCTTTTCAAAAAGTCAGGTTAAGGAAAATAACTATGACATAAAAAGCAAGGACACCTCAAAATCTACAAACTATGTTGGAAGCTGCATAGGGTGGTTTTGGTTGTTTGGTTTTTTTTTAATTCAGAATCAGTGGGGTTTTTTTTCTGAAGCTTTCACTCTAAGCCTTGGGTTTTTATTCCATGAACAGAATAATTAAGAAGTGTTGGATTCCAGAATTCCACATGAAAATTTGGATTCACATTCACTCCTTTTGGTCTTCTTCACTGGGGTTCTCAGGGACTGTAAAATACAAAGATGCATGCACTGAAGGAAACCTAAGGCTTTCCGGAAAACTTTTAAGAATGCAAAGGCCTGATGCTGCTCCCTGTTGATTTTAAGGAAAAAAATCCATTAACTTCCACTGTGTCTTTGAAGTCAGACCTAAAATGAAGAATAATTTGTTCATATATTACTGCTGATTTCCAACAGCTTAAAGCCAATCAAAAAGAAAAAAAAATATATTTATACTTATAAATGAAGCCCTACCTAATAAGCAAAGCATCGATGGAAAAAGGCTAACAAATCCTAGCTTAATAAAGCAGATATTTATTGTCAGGCTCTGATTTTGCAACCTTTCCTTGCAGGTAACCCAGCTTGACTAGAGCTTGAATATCTCATCAAATCTGACTGGATTTGAGCATGTGCTTAAGTAGCATGCTAACACGGGCCTTGGGGATGTCTAAACAGGATTCATTGTGGAACAATACACTTAATTTAGCATCTGTGGAAGAAGGATTTCTGTCTGTCGTGAAACACATTGGATTATGATACAGGAGAGGCTTTGGATGGTGTGTTGGTTGCTTACCCTCCATTCACATCCCCGCTGGATTTCCATCTTATTAAGTTTTCACATTAAACAGTTCCCTAATCCAGTTTAAAGCAATGTAGTGTAAGTGGACAGCAAGCCAGTGACTTAAACATCCAGTGAGGTGGGGCAAGGAAAGCAGAGCGGCTGGGGAGGGTTTAACTGCCCCGCCACAGACTCAGTTTTAGCTACTTTTTATCTATAATTATCCCTTACACAATCATTCTAATTACCCAGATAGATGTCCTCTGTTGACAAGCACCTATAATCATACAGCTTAATTAAAACATAATTGAAAAACCTGTGGTGATAAAAATACCTCTAGAAAAAAAAAAAAAAAGCAGCCTTGAGTATAAAGGATGCTCACTTTACATTTGCTACTGGACCCTAAGTCTGCCTTCTTGCACCCTCACAGCAGAATTTGTCTTGGTACTCTGCAAGTTAAGTATTTATTTGTACTCAGTCACCACAAGGAATTTGGAATAATATTGCTATTCTCTTATTAGAAAATAAAAACTGGTTCAAAACCTTACTCACATTTTATTTAGTCACATACATTTGTGCAAAATCAGTCAACAACCAGTGAAACCAAGCAATTCAGAGCAGTCGTGTTTTAGAGATGCTTTGCACAAGTCACATACTGATCATCCAGGGAGGACAACTGAAGAGAAGCTAGCCTAGGGCTGTCCAAAGCATTCAGGCTGATAAACATCTTTACAACACGGCTGGCCTTTCAGAAAACAGCCTATATACTAAGAGCAGGATAAAATAACACTGAAACTCAAAAGCAACCTTTATATCTTCCTAAAAGGACATCATCTTGTCAAGGTAGCTGGGACCTGTGGACACAGGGAGGTGATGCTTCCCCTCAGCCCCAGCGAGAGCACGTCAGGAGCGCTGTGTCCAGCTCTGTGCTCCCCACATACTGGAGCAAGCCCGGCAAAGGCCCACAAAGATGACCAAGTGACTGTAGTATCTCTCATATGTGGAGAGGCTGAGAAGAGCTGGGATTGTTCAGGCTGGAGAATGCTCAAGGGAGGGAATCTTATCAACATGTATAAATGAAGGGGGGGGGATTTTGACGACGGAGGCAGACACTTCTCAGTGGTGCCTGGAGAAAGGACAAGGGACAACTGGCCCAAATTGAAATATAGGAAATTCCATTTAAACATAAGAAAAAACCCTTCTTTATCATGCGGGTGGTAGCGCACACAGCATAGCCTCAGCAGTCTCTCTCTTCCGCGGTAGCTAGTCAAAGATAAATGTCTACACTGCACAGCATTTATCCCTTCAAAACTATGTAATGGTTCCTTTAGCTCTACATTGCTCTCTCTTTCCTTGTGACTTTATTTCTCTTTTCACTGTGTCCAGGCAAGTCTTATTCCTGACACCTTCCCGGAAAGGTCTCCTGAAAGTCTCATTAGCAATTCAGATAAGAGGAGAACATAGTGGCTATAAGTCATCATTTGTATCAGTTGATGGTGTTTTCAATGGACCCTGAAGATGCATCTTAAAGTTACAGAATACAAGCAAAAGTTACTATAAATTTGAGGAGAGAGATAGAATTTCCATAAATTAGTGCAGTATACTTTTAATGCAGTTTAGCTTGTTCCATCAATTTTTAAACTGCCTTTTAGCTCTCCACTATTGTATGCATTTGTTAAACTGAGATGATCACATGCAGTGCCTTTTCTACTTAAATTATTCAAATTCACGATTGAATTATAAACCGCTCGAAAATCAAGAGTCATTTAATACACTAGCAGGAATATTATAGGTTAAATTTATGAATATGTATCCTTATAATTTGTTTCATTGCACATGTAGGCGTGCACAGATTTAAAGCGCTATTATAAGACATTAGGAATTTAAATGAAATATTCATTAGAAAGAAATTACTGAATTTAGCAGCAGAGAGATCCGGACAACAGTTTGCTGAAGATTTGTTTCTAAGCCACAAGAGAAAAGGAGACCGATAGTGCCATCTGTTGGTCAATTTAAAATAGACATAATTTAATGGAGGTTCGTGGTCTGAAGTATATCCTGTCATGCTTAATGTAACACCAGCAAGGTTAACCACCTGAATAGTCTTAATAGTGAACCGCGCTGTACTCAGTTCACAGTTGTTCGTGCAGAGCACAGTGGGGCCACAGCACCCCAACACAGAGCCATGGAACTGAAGTTCTGCTCAAACACGCACGGCTGACCTTAAGAGACTTTGAACAGCAGATTTTCTTTTATAGAATCGCCGTGTAGAGTACATAGTGGAAGCCAGTTTTTCAGAGTGGGGCTTCATTACTGTTTTAGTGTGGAGTAGAAGGGCACTTGAAGCAAATCCTCTGATCTTCCCTGCTAACTGCACACACGTTCAGGCGGTTGAATGGTGCACAAGAACTAGATTGCTGTTCGTGATGTGCTCCAGGTGCACGCATAGCACACTCCAGTGTCTAATGGGGCAAAAAAAGTCTGAACTAATGAGCAATCCGTACAACCATGAAGTCTTCCAGCACGTTCCCAGCTTGCATCATGCAACAGACTGCTCTCGAACTACTGAGAGTTCATATGACATCCCAAAGTACTTTTTACGCTATGTAAAAAGTCAGATGGCACCTAGGTCGTTACAGCTGGCCTCTGATGGGCCATGGCGGCACATATGGAAATGTTTGTGTTTTGGCTGTTTGCTTCACACACCATTTTCCTGTCTCTCTCTTCACACATCCCATTACCGCCTGTGCCCCATCTCTGTTCATTTTCACACACATTATGAATCATGTTGGCTCTTGCAGGAAATAAAGTTTTCTTCTCCTTTGAACAGTTTTGCTGACCAGTTTCTCCCAATCACATTTTTGGCCTTTGCCTCCCTATCAAGCAGGTGTTTTCTTTGTAATGAAATAACAGGGATTTTGGGTAATGGAATGGGCCATCATGAGGCTGGCAGGGCACATTCACTTTCCAAATAGATGTTTTTAATCTTTGCATGGGAGAAAGGTGTGAAGAGCTTGGCCGGTAAAGGAACATTCATATCCAGCCATCCATATGGGCTGTTGGCACATTGTCCTAGACATCATGTCTGACAGACAGGCAACCACAGTCTGACTGCATTTCAGAATGACATGCAAGAAAGCCCATTTAATTGGCTATAGGAGCATGAGTCATTGCCTATGTGTAGACTCATAAACCCAGTGCGCCAGGAGGTAGGTAGCATCTCTGACAACTCTTCAAAAACCCGAATGATGCAAGTGACCCTGTCCCTACCTGAACAGAAGATGCAGGAGGCCCTTTTCAGTCCAAAGACTGAAACACAGCCATGAGAGAATTGTCATATCTTCCTGAGATATCCATGATCTTGCCTTATTGGTATACCATGGCCTGCAGGACAAACTCACATGGTAGCCCTTGATGCTTACATCATCACAGGTGCCCTGACCTAGCCATAAAATAGAAATGTGGACAATTTCAGAAAATCCTACATAACTCAGGAAACCATGAGAAGTAAAGGTCTAGTCAGCACTTCCCCCATACACTGTCTGAACACACAGGACTTGTGGATGTCTACAGAGATTTTGATCAGACTTCTCCCACAATACACTTGCCCAACACAAACTGGTTAGCTAATGACCACTGAGAGTGGTGGCTCACAATACTCCATAGTACCAGTCTTTCAAATACAGAAACAGACTCCTGAAATTGCATCTGATGATGCTCCAGCTCTGGTGCCAGCTCACAAGAGACAGCACTGACTGTGCCCTTCTGCTTAAAGTTCTGCATGTGCTGCTGTTTTCCCCACACCCCCAGGACTGAGTATGTTGCCCAGGCCCACAGCTTCCTGCCAACTGAGGACACAGTAGTCTCTTGACAAGGACTGTCAGTGCCCATCAGATAACAGGACATCTAGGATGGAGAGAATCATTTCTTGGGGAGGGAGGCCTTCCCAGAATAGCTGCCAAAGCCTCAGAAGGAAGAAACTTGTCTCCAGACAACATGTCTGTTTGCCTAGTGACAAGACTCGGCATCAGAAGGTGGTTGAGCATTAGGCACTATGGTGCCATTTGTAAAGATGCAGGTGATAGAAGTACAACAAGAACGCAAGGAAGAAGAGAAATAAAACTCAATTTGCATGGGTATAGAACCCACATGCACATATATACTTACAAGCAAATATCATTTCTCTCTGAATCCTCACATAGGAATTAAAAGATTAAATAGCTAATGAATATGCTGGCAGCAAGTAGGAGCAGTAATAGGCTTAGACAGGATGCTGGGAAACAGTATGATATGAGGACAGAGTGAGGTTCTTTTAAAGATTTAGTGTCAAGGACATCGCTTTTGAAATACATTTACATATTTAGATTTACCTTTGGTCTCTGCTCTCTTTTTCCATTCACAGCTAATTTTTGCAGCTAAGCCACTGACCAAGGTGGGGGGTAGTAGAGGAACAAACCAGACATTAACAGATTATGAATTTCATGACCACTTACTAGAAAGCAGATTTCTGCTTAAGAACAAAAATGTTTCAGTGACTATTAGCAGGCTTGTTCATATACAATGAAGTCCTTGCACGGATAGGAGAAATTAATGACCTTATAAAACTTTCTCTTCACTGGACATGTTTTGGGTTGAGAATTAAAAACACTGTCATGTCTCAGGATCATTTACTCCATATATGCATGATCTCTTGTACATGAAACTCTCCATGTACTCTGTTGTGACAAAGTACTTACTCCAGACAGTGCAAGAGATTACAGCAGCACATTAGACTCCAGAAGAGTTTTTGGTCAGATCATCAAAGGACAAAAATGACTGTAAAAGTATTTGCATAATTTCACCAAATTCCATTTGCTCTCAATAAGGATCCGACCTTTTACATTTGCCATAGCAAAGACATGCTCCCTTACTAATTTTTTTTTATTTTTTTTTTAACTTATTTAAATAAGGAGTAGCACAACTGGAGGGGAAGAGCTTTAGGCAACTGACTTTTCCAAAGTATTTGCAGAGATAATTGGAAAATGTATTGAAAATGCTGCCAATCACCTTAATAAATGCAAAAATCTCATATAGTTCCAGTGAGACAGAGATGCTCCTGAGGGACTCCAGGAGAGAGTTCACTGTATTTGACAATTAGTTCCTATTGGAAAGAAATTTCAGGCTATGCCATAATCTCATTAAACTCTACTAGACTCCATGTCTGCTCCCAATCATTCTACTGTATCTGCTAATTATTACAGAACAAACCCTTTTTTCTTCTATTACACAGGAAAACATGAAAACATTAAACACAACCCCCCTCTGAATGAAAGCACTAAGAATTTTGTAGTGTGAGAACTTCCCCGAGGTGGAGACAACCAAGCACAGTAGTCAAAAAAAAATCAGTAGTGAAAGCGATGCCTGTATTATTTCACTATTTCTTTACAAATTTTCTCTCAGATCTGTGGTGTAAGGCTTTTTCGAATCTTTGTTCAATATTCACTTTTCCAGTGTCTATAGGACACTTTGTCACCAACTACAGAAACGCTCTATCTTTTCTTGTCTCTCTGCATATACTGAAACCAGGGATAATGAGAGTCAAATGACATTACAGGTATTATTACAGTATTTTGTACTGACTAAGATTTCTGGGAATTTTAAGAGGCTTTTTTTTTTTTTCCTTTTAAACTTCACATATACAAAAAAGTTCTGAATTAAAAAAAAAAGTCTGTTATGCACCTACACAAAACGATCAAGCAATCGAGCTTTTAGAGATTCACTGCTTTGCTGCACAGTTTGCCTTCACTTACCATTTGGAATTCACCAGCTGATATATTTGGATTAATCTTCTCTGGCTAAGTACCAAAGAGAAGGAATAAACATCACAAAGAAACAGACCATCCACCATTACTGGTATGTTTTCCAAAACAAATATTACAGAAAACAGGGAAGGAAATGGATAATTTGCTGATCACATCCAGCTTGAACAAGATGACTTGAATGGAGTAAAACGGCAATGTAGAAACTTGCATATAGTAACTGTTAATTTTCAGAAGATCAAGTGGCTCACTAGGTATGTAGCACAGTCCCGACTTAAAAGATAGCTTTCTCTAAGCCCTGCTGACAGTTAGCCCAAGCCACATTCATCAGTAAAAGCAAGCCACGGCACATATTCAGCTTCTGTAATCCTGTCTCAAGCCTTTGGTGCGCATCAAGAAGAGGAGCGCATTTATATGCCAGACTGACACGTCATGCAGTAACACATTGTACTGAGCTGTCATTCTTCATACAAAAAAAAGAGAAACACAAGATTTACTAGTGCCATCCTCAGTGAACTAGAAAAGCAATCGCGACAGCGGGTGGTTAACTATTTTGACTTAACCGTTATCTAATAAACTCACATAAAACCCATTTTACATATCTAAATCCTCATTACAATGGTGCCAAGTAAATTTACAGACCAAACCAGGGCTCCAGTGTTTGAAAGCTGAACATGCCTGACCAGAAAAGTTATGAAGGATCACAGAAGTTATCAAGGATCACAAAAAACTGTGGCAAAAAAAACAGGCTGTGTATTTGCTTTCTGTCAACAGCACACAGAACAACTGCAGACTAACACATCTTTGAGCTCAGGCAGAAGCTACTTGGCTACAAATGAACAAAATGGCAAATGCACACATATATAAAAAGAGACCCATTGAACACGATCCTCCCTCTGCAATGGCAGTTCAAATGCCATCAGCCTAGTTTAAATTTTAATTAGATTTTACTGTAACAAATACCATAGATTGTGCTACAGCATGCATACACGACTACTGCTGCCAAGACTGCTAATAAAATATTATGCCTCTTCACAATTTAGATAATCACAAATCTGCCCTTTTCTTTCAGCCAAAACCCATTCTTAAAATTTAGAACGATAGGTTGGGTTTAAATTGATGAAATAGTCAAGATAATTGCAGAAACAGCTTGTTTCTCTCACAGATGAAAAAAAAAAAATCAGATACAATGACCATCCCTCAACCACAAAATCCTATTTATTATTTCTTAGGGCATTTGTACAAATTCTAGAATGCAGCTTTATGATTTTTTTTTTGATTGCACCTTTGTATCTTCTTTCACACAGTGTTTTGAAACATGTGCATATTAGACACCTTTGTGCCCTGCCTAGGATATTTATGGAAGATTTTAACTGCAAGTCATAAATGAATTAATAATGGTAGACTGTAACACCAAGAGGCAAAACCAGCCCCCCCCCAAATACTATCTTCTCAAAGAAGTTAATGACACCCCTTTATACAAGACACCAGCCTATCAGAGATGAATTTTTATCCTGAAAAAGATTGCTTAGAATACCTATGAGGTGGTGGTTTGGTTTTATTTATACATTCAGCTTCCTCAACATGACAATACACTCTGTACAGGATATCTGAATAAAAAAGGCATTCATTTGGATGTGTTACCCAGTCATAAAACTGAGCCTTGTGCTTTTCTTTATGGCAAGGACAAAATTTGTTTCAGATTCACATATCTGCACTGAAATAGTTTTATTTTGCAAATTTCCTGACGTTCTTATTCTTCAAATGCCATACAGATCCCTTATATCAGGGTAATACTTTCCAGATAATATTGGCTACTTTTATGTCTCTACTTCAAAGTAGTCATTTTTGTTGTCTGCTAAATGATGAAGTGATATACTCTTCTTTCAGATAATTGCTTAAGAAAATTTACATCTATTTGCAAGCTGTCATAACAACTGCTTGATGCAACTAATATCAACATCAAGGATATGCTAATGAGATGGTTTTTTTGGTAATATAATCAGTTATAAATGGAAGATGACATCACAATACAAAACACCAATTAAATGGTTAAAATTAGAATTATAAGTTTAAAGACTAATATTTGCTCAAATATAAAAAGCTTGTTTTATTTTATTGAATGAGTGCAGCAAAAGAGAAGTTGGTTTGGGGTTGGTTGGTTTTTTGGGTTTTTTTTAATTCATCATATTAAAACTTTTCTGGAGCTGAGTTAACATCTCAGGTGAGGTAAAACTCTAAAGTTGTACTTATATCTTCCCAACAAAAAGACAAAAGCAAAGGAACTAGAAAGTTGAAGAGCTGTGACCTCCCTACATGTTCTTGAGCTGGAGCCACCAGTAAAACCATCTTATGATACCTTTGAGACAAAGAAAAGATGACAGTGGTGCTTGAATTGAAGCAGTATTGAAAGAAATGGTCTTCCATCTCCTAAGAGATCTTCAGTCAGAAGAATATGCATTCACCTGAACATGGACGTTTCTGCAGTTGGACTAATAATTCAGGGACAATCATGGATTTTCTAAAAGCACAAGAGATTTATTTATCAGGAATTTTTACTTACTTTAAGCAAACTGAAGTTCTGTTAAAACTTAAAATGCTAGCACATTGCCCTGGCACAGGCCAGATTGTTCAGGCTATGTTTCATGAAAGAGAGATGCTAACTGACCTTGTTAAAAGGCAAAAAAGCAGTGGAATTTAATTTGAATGCCAGTGTGTTAATATCAGTTGGTTGATTATATGACACTCTGAGGAGCCATTTTTAAGCAACAAAGTTTGAATACTTTTGTTAGGTTTGCAGACTGTAGTTAAGATCACTACCTCCTCCCATTGACGCACTCTATTACTGATACAAGTGGACTCCCTAACGCTTAAATAGAAATTCCTTTGCCAATTCATAAGCCGATTTAGTTACCCTTAACATACTTCTACAGAGTAGAGCACATCTTGGTCTTATTTTACTTTAGTGAGAGTATGCTTTCAGATACACACTTTTTTCACTGATACGAACGGGAACATTTTGGCATTTGTCAGCTATGCTTTGCTCAGATGATTAATAACTTTTATAACCACACTTGGGGCTGACAGATGTCTACACAGATCTGTTTTTCTTCAGTGGGATGGAAAACACTAAGAATTACCCAGTAAAAATCTTTGAAGCATTGACTGGATAAAAATAGATGACCATAAGCAAGTAAGAATAAGCAGACAAGAATACAATAAAACCCAAATGTCGTACAAATAGTTTTTGTGACTGTATTTAGCAAGAGTGCCAAGAATCTTCCATTTTTTTCCTGCAAGAGTTCCCATTATTCCTGTCCCGTCCCAATGTTAATGCCCTTTTAGGGGTACTGATAACTTTGATATGAAAACCTAGACCCAAAAAGCCAAGTTCAAAAATCTGTGAGATTCACTGTTTTCCAATTAGCTGTGGAACTTCAAGACAAATGAAATTTAGGATTTTTTTCATTTAGAGAAGAATGTTTAAAAATAAAATATTCACAAAACAAACCCTCACAATTTTCTAGATGTACTCATTTATAGAGGATTCACCAAGTAACCAGAGGACAAGATTCTCTTCCAACTTCCACCAATATAAATTAGGACAACTGAAATTAAACTGAATGACAGCATTGTATCAATGGCATAATGACAAAGGGGTGTTAATTTTATTGCCTACAGCTTTCAGAAAACTGTAGAGAATACAAGAAGAACAGAATGTGTGAAAAGGCTTGCATAAT
The DNA here is from genome assembly GCF_000687185.1 of Egretta garzetta. Classification (NCBI taxonomy): domain Eukaryota; kingdom Metazoa; phylum Chordata; class Aves; order Pelecaniformes; family Ardeidae; genus Egretta; species Egretta garzetta. The sequence continues at coordinate 1,108,136 of NW_009259100.1, forward strand.
CCTTCATTTTCCCACCAGCCAGGGGTGTAATCTCGGCAGCGCTCTGAGGAGCGAGCTGCGCATCATCTGTTACTCCAGCACTTCAGAAAATCCATACATCTTGAAACATGCAACATCTCAGTTGCTAGTGGTTAAAACAGATAACTCTTCTGTCCAGATCTCTGTGGGCATTAAAGTGTGCATTTATCTAGGAAGGCTAACTCTAGGCAAATAACTCTCTCTCAAGCTGGGTGAAGGTAACACAAGGGTTAAGGAAAAGTTTAACAGCCATGTTATATTGGAGCAATCATTGTAATGCCAGTGCTCTGGGCAATGACAATCTGTTAGCTCTTTTCTAAACCCAGTACAAGCATTTGTAATGCAAATGTTAGCGCGCTGAATATATGGCACTGTTTCTACACTCATTCATACCAGGGAGGGGAAGAATCATGTGGCCCCATCCTTCCCCCACAGCATATTGCTCCCTTTAGCTCTTGTTTACTTCCCTGTGTTTTCTCTCATCTAGTTTCAAACGTTATCAAGCAGAGAAATTGTTGTTTAGGACTAGTTAGAGTATTTGTTAGCCTTGTCTCTCCTTCCCAGAGTATAGCATATTGATGTATAAAGGGAATAGGCTCGCTTCCCCTTTCACGTGATTTTTAATGGGGTTTTGTTGAGCTGCATTGGTGGCACCCTGAGTTTGGCGCTCTGTGAACAATCTACCCTTTTAGAAAATGGGAACAGGAATAATGGCCAAGTGTTTTGAGAAATTTATGGCTCAATTTCCTTGAAGTCTGTACACTTGGTAAAGTACTTAGAAAAACTGGGAAACTGAGTCTCCAACTGAGAAAGGTTCAAGGTTAGAGAAGAATGGTATGAAGGAAAATGATTCCTGTTTGATGTTGCCATTCAGTTAGCTGCAGAAAACGTACAGATAAATAACATGCATACAGCTTTTTGTGTGCATGTGTGCAACACCACCCTATAGCACTGTTTTGCAACTGGTTTTTGTTTGAAGCCACCAGCAGAATTTTACCACGGAAGTGTGAATACCTGCAAAACCAATTTAACCCCACTGCAGAGCTTATTTTTCTGACTGACTTTTCATGGACCTGTTAGAAATAGGCCTTAGGTTTGTTGAGGGCTCTGTAGAAAAAGTTGGAAACCGTTAATGAAGAATTTCTAGGTTTTTTTCTTACAAAATCATTCCAGTGACAGCCCACCATGCAGGTGAAAGGGAAGATTTTTCTTCCAGCTTCCCATTGCCCTTGACTAAAATAAATAAACAAGCAAACATACGTGCCAGGAATAAAAGCAGCAAATCTGGCTACTCATCTTGGAAGAAATTAGCAGATAGAAGTATATGACAGAGTACATTAGCTGCATTCGACAGTTTAAACAAGATCTGATGGGCAAAGACACAAATGAAAACTGAACTTTTTATTTCTTTTTCCTTCCATTCAAAGGCATATGTGAAAATCAGAAACCCACTAAGTAGTCAAAGAGACAGCTAAATTTTGCCAAGGTAGACACCTCTGTCAGAGCAGTAGGTATGAAATGGAATTTTAGGGGGTGGTTGGCACAAGTGCTGAGAGCTTATCACCTCTAGGTCTACAGAGAAAAGCAAATAGTGATAACTGATGTGACTTAAAAATTACACTGGAACACCTATCATGACACATATGCTAGCTGAAGGACACAAAAGAAGAAGGTGCTAAATAGTCTGCACAGAGGGCGAACTTCCGTATAGTTAAGATGCCTACATAAGGCATGCAGGGAGGGTTAGGGAATACAGTATAAGGCAAGAAAGGTGGAGAACTGTTCATGCCCAATCCCAACATTCAGTAGCATAAGAAATTCCCATGCCAATTTATATATTTCTTTATTCATAAAGTGGTAAGACCTCACAATCCCATTGAATTAGTATGGATTCATTGGGCTGAGCACTGCATAAATAAAAAGCAAAAGAGTGATAAAAAGTAGAGTGTTTTACCTAATGCACTAACTTATGCCACTACTGAATGTTATTTTATTTCTATCTCCATGTATTTACTTATTCAAGAAATCACTGCTTCTAGACATGAAGACGGAAAGCATGAAGACATATGAATACATTTTCAACAGTATCTAGCACCAGAGCTATTAACAAACTCTGAAGTAATTAGCAGTGAAGGCTACAGTTAAGCGGATACAATCTTCTAACATGGATGTAATTAAAGCAGCAAAAAGTTCCCATTTTCTCATCAAATCAGGAATAAGCAAATACCTACCATCACACCATAGGACTGAACAGCTATCTGAACAAACAATTTGAACACAGACGAGTCTTGTGTGGCTGAACACAATCACCTGTCCCAATAGACTCATGCCCCTAAATCAAGGAAATTACTTTGCAAATCCAACCCTACATGTAAAGGGCTACAATGATTAAATGAAGCACTCTTTCTCAAATTCTCTCATTTACAATCAATAACCCATGAAAACCATCTTGGTTTTGTTCAAAATGACCCCCAAGCATGCAAGTAATTAAGAATCAGTACCATTCACCTACCCAGCTATGAAAGAAAGATCCTGCAAAGAAAACCAAAATACTGAACTGCCATTCTAGAACATGGGTCAGGGCAAGACATTTAACTTTGTACTTTATAGAGTGAAATAGTTGAACTGTCAAAAACTACCTACTACCTCAGAGAAAAAGACATTTTAGGATTGACGTCAGGTGGAAACTTCCCTTACTGTATTCCTAAATGTATAAACCAATTCCATTTTGAATGTAAAGAAATAAAATTCTTAATACTTAAAACCATCAAGGTTCATATTTGTTTCCCATAGTTAATTATTTAAAGACATTATCATGATTTCTTGGGGGGGGAGAAGATGCAAGTGCATTTAGCATATCAACAAAATCAGAAGGGAAGTCCTACTGAAGGACTAACTCTCCTTAATGCCCTTATTCTCCCTTCATTATGCCATCGATGTCCCATGACAACAACATTAATTTGACATGGATGAGTTATGACCCACTCTTTCTTGCACAACTCTCAAGAAGCCCAAGGCAGGGTTTTCTACTTTGGGTATTGGGGCCAGAAAGACCATGCATAAAACCAGTGCAGTAGAAGGAGCAATTAAGCTACAGGTTCTTTTGCTGTAAGCAGTTAGCCAGCTGTGCCTAATAAATTATTTGATTATACAACATCCTATAGTTTTGACATCGATTGTAACCATGCATAAAACTAACATTCAGTGAATTTGTATATTTGCTTGTGTGATTATATCATTAATTCCTCCTGGCACTCATTAGTGCACCCTGGCAATCCAGCGCTTTTGGGTTTTCCATACAAATGGTCATCATGCTCACAGCACCTCAAAACCATGGACTAATAAAATACAACAGTCCTGAGAAGGAAGTGGGAAATGATTGCTACTCCTATTTGCTGATGAGAAACAGACCTGTGCAAGGCCACTCATACACAAAGCGGAAAAGAATAAAAGAGGGAAACTGAGGCACATCTACAACATATGTCTGTACATATACAACGGACATACACATATGTAAGTACACATACATGCACCAAACATAATTCAGTGGAAATATCCAACAAATTCGTTAACTAGACGCCCAACGTATTTTTTATGGGTAAAATGCCATGCTAATGTACACACTTCAATTCTGGCACCTGCACTACTTTGCTCAGCGGCTCTCCATCACCTCTACATACATGACTTCATGCTTGGTAGCTGTAACGATGGACGTCACATTTCTACACTTTCTCTTTACTACCCTGCCTTCTCACAAAAGGAAGGGGAATTTGCTCTGATAAGAAAGCCACATTACGAGGTCTTGCACAAACTTGAATTAAAAAAAAAAATCACCATGAAACAGACCTCACAACCGCTGCAAGTCTGAACAGCTGCCCCCTTAGTCACAGCCACTTCCTAAGTAATGCTGGCACATGAGTCCTCGTCATAGAGGAGAGCCATCTTCTCGTGTGGCCACTAAGAACCATGAATGACTGTAATTGTTCTCTAAGCTAAAAAGTTTCAGTCCTCCAGCAAGGACCCAGAAGCTGTCAAGATGACTCAGAGGGCCATCACGCATCACATGTAACAAAGCAGTGAATAAAGCATGTCTCAGAAAAACCTCAGACAGCAATTCATAAACTATTAAATGGTAGATTATGAATAACAAATAGATGAATGTAAATTCAGTTCTCCATGGATAATACATGTAAAAAAATGCTAATTTTTCTGGCTAAATTATTCACAATGAATGAGTCAATCAGCCCTATTCCCTCACAGACCACTATTTCCGGAAGCTATTTATAAGTGAGACAAAATGGGTGTGCTTGTATCATCTATTTCTGTACAAGAGGAAAACACGGGACAATCCTCTTTCTATTCCCTTTATTAAGGCATTCCGTGAACACGAATGACAACAACAAACACAAGAACCAGATGTAATTGATACTGCAGTGAGAGCTAAATTGCAAATTGGTGCATTTGGCTAACATTACAGATTTCAGTAGTTCTGATCAGGCACTTAATAATGAATACCTCATTTATTAAATGATGTAGTCAGCAGAACTCTGAACAAACCCGCTTATTTCAGAATTCTGTCACCACCATGTAAAATACCCATTGTACAGGGACTAGTCCCAAAACGAAAATATCTGTAATTCCCAGGAGCAGTTACAATCAGAAACCACTACGGCAAAAAAGACACATCTCACGGAGCTGCTCTTCCCTGACTTCCCAGCCAGCTGTGTTGCCCCCAACCACGGGATCCCCTCCCACTTAGAGGGACCTGACTCTCCTGGGCAGCAGAGAGAAAAACGCAACCGAGTTTCTTGTCCTTCTGCTCCACAGAGCAAGACTTCAGCACACTATAGTTTGCTGTGCACTATACAAAATGGCAAAACCAGAGGCAGTCACCAAGTCTTCCTTCTCAGCAGATGTCCTGGTTTCGGCTGGGATGGAGTTAATTTTCTTCCTAGTAGCTGGCACAGTGCTGTGTTTTGGATTTAGGAGAAGAATGTTGCTAACACCCTGATGTTTTAGGGCAGTGCTTACACCAGCCAAGGGCTTCTCAGCTTCCCCTGCTCTGCCGGGTGTACAAGAAGCTGGGAGGGGGCACAGCCAGGACAGCTGACCCCCACTGGCCAAAAGGTTATGCCAGACCATAGGACATCACGCTCAGTATAGAAACTGGGGGGAGGTGGCCAGGGGACAGCAATTGCTGCTCAGGGACAGGCTGGACATCGGTCAGCAGGTGGTGAGCAACTGCACTGTGCGTCACTTGTTTTGTGTATTCTTTTATCATTATTATTAGTAGTAGTATTTTCTCTTCCTCTGCTGTCCTATTAAACCGTCTATCTCAACCCATGGGTTTTAGGTTTTGGTTTTTTCCATTCTCTCCCCCATCCCGCTGGGGAAGGGGGAGGGACAGAGGGCAAGCAAATGTCTGGGTGGTGCTTAGTTGCTGACTGGGCTTAAACCATGAGAGCAGAATAGCCGTATCCCCGATTCATTTACAAAACTGGAGCGAGTCCTGATAAAAGGATTTTTCTGCTGAAAGAAGGATCAAGCACGTGCATGCAGCCTTGCATAGAGGTTCAGAACTTTGCTGAACTGGGGCATCAAACCACCTGTGGTTCACACTCTCCCGCTGAAATTAGACCAAGATCCATAATTGTCACACACATTTTTTGGCAATTTTAGCCATATAAGAATCAAGGAGTAAGTTAATTTAGTGATACTATTTTACAAGCAAACAGTTGCTACGTTAGTCACTTCATCAACTCAATACAAGTTAAGAAAAAAAGAGCCACCACAGAGACACATTTTTTTCAGATACAATTTAAAGGTTAAGCCAGACAAGTCCCCTGAATAGGTAGCTAATTAGATCCAAAGGCTCAGCTCAGAAGAGTTGATGTTGTATGAGCAAAGAAGAGGCTGCTCAACATTGCCTCCGTCAGCGGCAGCTGCATCTCCCAGAAGGCTACAGACACTTGCATGTGGATCCTGGCTACCTCATTTACCAACGAAACAACCCAATTAATTTATAAAGGGATTATCCATATGAATTCTCACCGAAATGAATGTGGCCAAATGCCTTTCCTGGCTTTGTAGAATTGAATCCTCATTTACATGTGGCTGAGCTCCCCACCCCACCATCCCTTGGCACATATTTTACCCTAGCCATATAAAGCACCAATGGCATTAGAGGGTTAAGAAAGAAACTGTTAAGCATGATGTAAGAATAGAGTTTGAACTAATCTAAAATAAACGGAATGCCTTTTTAAACAGTGAAAACAACATTGGTCTAATTTTTTCAATACTGATTCACATATAGACGACAAAGAGAACATAGATTCAACTAAAATCAAATGAGATTCAAAATTGCTTCCAGAGTTGGTGCTGAAAACAAAGCACGCACAAGGGTCTACTATGCTGCACTCCTGCAAGGCATAAACAGGGTCTGCAATAAACTGCTTGATGCTGTCTGGCTGGTCATAAAACTATGAAAAAAAGGGATATGCCATTTTTTATAACACTTTAGGGCCCAATGCAATATAAAATATATCTGGCTTTCTGGCAGTATATGCTTTGGGAGCAGATTCTAGTGACTTCGAATTTTATACACACTTTTGCGATACAGGAACTGAACATATTTTTTGTTGGATTGGGCCATTAGGTAGCTATAGCTATTCTCAAAGGACAGCGTAAGCGACAAGCATTCTGAATCCCAGTGAAAACATAAATCATTAACAAAAAGATCAAGATGAGAAATCCTTGATTTGATAGTTCCAGTGTTAAGAGATATTTCTGTATTCCTTTTATACTTAAAAGAAACATTAACTTTTCTAAAAATGTTAAAATCACTTTGTCTTCATGTGGATGCAAGAATACCATCACAACTCCACCAAATAAATTTTGCTTCTTCTCAGAGCTATCAAAAGACTGAATAATAAATATTTTTAAAAATTGAAAAATCATCATAAGTAAAAAAACCTCTTGCCTTAAAAGATTAAGAATATCATGAGCTCTATTTAGAATAAAATGTTAAAGTCCACCCAATTTATCAAACTTCTAAAAATATCCCCCGCATAAATATAATTACAAAAATGCTAAAAAAAAAAAATAATAAATTGCATATTAAGGATGCACCCTTTCATTTTCCTAAGGCCTTGTCCTTGGTTTCCTTTATTCTGTTTCTCAAGAGTCTCATTCATTGGTATAAAACCTTCCCTATCCTACTCACTCTGATAACTTATAGCTCTGCTTCTCTACTCCAGACTTCTTTCTATTTGAATTGAAACGTCAGTCTCTGTCTACCTTTAGTTTATAGATATTCAGCTCCATAGGGCAGTGTTTCCAGTCTTTCACCTACCCAGTGCTTCCAATCTTCTTTTCCTCATCAGTACAATCACCACCACAATCACCTCCGTTATTAAGGGTGGTCAGCTGAGCATAATCTCCAGATGCTTGTCATTTTAGCTGTATAAAAATCTTACTGCTCCCTCTTACAGAGCAGCTCTGCTAGACCAGTCTTTCCTATAGAGCCACAAAGCTGAAGCTTTAGACCAGATACTCACTACTATGGTGCAAGACGGGTGCAATATCCTTCTTTATGTCCCTGATGAATCCAACCTAGCTCCTTCAAAATGTTTTGCAAAAGGCCATGTTCAAAGTTCACGACTTTGATCACATTGGCATTTTCATTGCCTCCTTCCAAGTGGTTCCTTCAGTTATTCACCACAAACAGTGCATCTCTATTCAAGGCCTTCTCTGGCCTATCCCAGTCCCCGTACCACCTTCATACCACCTCACATTCACAGTCTACACTGACTCTTTCCTTCAGTTCTCATTAATTGTACTTTTAGCAACCATCTTTTGTCTTCTCCTTACCTACTCATCACTGTTGGAAGGACTTCCTCACAAACTGACACAAAGGTCTTTTTTTCAAATGCTTAACATCTTTTTACCCTGACACCTATGCACAGACAGTATGTGAGAAAACTTCTGGTTTCTTTGCACTGTCCAGTCCGTTGATGTCCACATATTGTCCCAATATAATAAGAAAAAAATAAGTTCTCAGGGGAATGGCGTGATTTTGTTTCACATTTACCCCAAAGCAGTCATGTTCCTTAATAATAACGTAACACAAATAATGAACAATAACAACCTTAAACTGAAATTCCTAGGTTTGCAACACATTATTTTAGAACAACTACTTGTAGTGTGTTTTACTTGAGAAAAAAAAATGTACACACATTCTCAAATCTGAACCTATTTAACACAGGTCTTGATATGTTAAATTTTGATGTGTAGTGAATTCCAGCTAAGTGAAATATAAAAACTTTACCATTAATGCAGCATTTTGCCTGGGCAACATACACTAAATTTTATGTAAGATACACATAGGAAGTACAAACAATACAAACATCACCAAAAAAAAATCTTCTCTTTAGGATCAACAGATTTGGGTTAAAGGCAAATTATTTGAAAACAAGATACTGAGGCAATATTCAGTCAAAATGACTACTATCAGCCATAAACATAGGGGACCCTCTAACTACCCAAGGTAATAAGTCTTGTATATTATTGCTGGGAATTCCTTCAAAGCCCAAATCATTTTTAGTTTGCAAAGCTCTCTAATTTATTTTCCATGGTTGGGAGGAATCTGCTGCTCAACTAAAAATACAGTTTTACCCCCCATTATCTCTGCACATAAAGAGTCACAGAGCTTCGGGCTAGAATTAACATGAGATAGGCTATTATGACCGTAAGAACATTTAGCAGTCCCTGTTGACTTTGCAGTTTGTAATAATAAATATCCTCCCCATAATCTCTCGCTCTTTTTTTCTAAACTTGATGCCTTGAGGAACTCTTGAAGCTTGTGATAAAACGCTAACAGTATTTACCTATTTTGTTGCTAGTCTGGATTTCCTTTTCTCCTTGGGCAAAGTCATTTAAAGATACAATATTTGCAAGCAAATGCTTTCAAAAGTATAACCCTTGATTTCATGAATGCCCTACAGAAATATGATGTCCTACTGTACTTGATTACTGAAGCAAAACTAAAGCTGCTTGTACAAAGTAATAGCACTATTTTATAATGAAGTGTTCGCTCTTTCACCAAGGAAGAACCTTGCAATCAGATGTGAAGGTTATAAAAGATGTAGTCTGCAACTTCAAAAGTGTCTTATTATCACCAATCAAGGTAATAATTAAAACCAGATTTCTGTAAGGAGGGGTTAGGCATTTAGAGGCTTTCACAAAGTAGTGAACTTCATGCACATACTAAATGGTGTGAAGCACTTATACTTTATTAAGATGATGCTGAAAGTGACTGAAACTAAGGTGTAACCTTGCATGCATAAGCATCTTTCTTTGATATGCTCTTTCCATGCAACACAAAAAACTTTCTTGCTTAGTTACTCACATATATTAAGGATGGTTGGGGTTTTTGTTTTGTTGGTGTGTTGTGGTTTTTTTTCCCAGAACTGTTTGCAAATACATTCTGGAGTAAAAAATTAAGATTAAGACAGCATCCTTTAAATGTTCAGAGTTCCAGTTCACAAAGAGCTCTTCAGCAAACTCTACAGTGACAATTCACATTTAAGATACTACAGTTTTTCTTTAACTCATTCTTGCTGTTTTTACTTACCCAGAAGTCTGTAAAGTGAATTCAATGGATTATCAGGCAAAACATACACATCACAAAGCCCCTCTCACATCAAAAGGCAATTTCAGTCTCCACAGATGTAACCGTCCTCACAAGAACAAATTAAATCAAACCATGCCTCCACACCTAAGTGTGTATTTCAATCTATCCTGTACACCTGGTATGCTGTAAGGCATCAATGAGTAGCAATCTATTGGCAATTGATCCTTTTTAGACAGGGAAAGCAAGAAACAATGAAGTTATAAGACGAACAATATACTCTCTCTGCTTCACACACATGCTCAATTCAACTTAAAATTTGAACAGATGGGAAGCAAGACGTTCACTCATATTTCAGATTCATCACATCACTATTTTCTTAAATTAATGAAAAATACCCTTTTTTGGAAAATGAAAATGTTTAGAATTATAAGCTATTTCCAAGTAGATAATCCACTGATGGTTCTGTAGCTCACTGACTTGATTCTCATTGCAACCTCATTTATTTTGGCATTGTTCTTACCTGACAGCAATTCACTACTCCCATTATTCATTGAGAGTTACATAGTTTTCCTTTATGAAATCTATCTCGTAACTTCACTTTCAGTGATTCTAAGTGTTCTTTCATACCTGTGTATTTGCTAGATGCGATTCCCCCTTTCCTCCTATGAATGAGGTATTTTTCAGTTCTTGTGAGCTTTCCACAAAAGTTGCTGCAAAGTTGTCTAATCTGCAAGGTGAGGGCGAGATGTGCTGTATAAAACACTTTTTTATACTTGTACACATAAATAAGTGATTTCATCTTGAACAAAGCAGAGAAAATGAATTTCAGAAGCCCAGTACCAGAAGGAACCTCCAGCATATCACAGCTGCACCATTTCCACTGCTTTTCTCCATCCTCTTTATCCTCACTTCTAGGGCCTTCTTAATTTATTCCTGTTCTTTCTAGCTCTTTATTCTTCTTCACAAATTTCCACACACACCTTTGTCATGACTACCAATCCTCCCTGCCCCTTTCTGTTTCACCTTCTCTCCAGCGTCCCACATTCCATGCCCATGGAGCACATTGCCATCACCTCTTCACCCTGGAGAGGACCCTCCAATTTCCAGGTACCATTGCTAAAGAACATGATTAGAGAGAACAACAGGACATAGACACAGGCTTCAGCAGAGCCATAGGTTTAAACACAGCCATAGCATTCTGCCTGTGCCACAGCAGATTCTTACTCAGGAAAGAAATTCAGGTGTTGAGCTCAACTACAGGGTCTGTGACTCTCTCCCTGCCTTTTTCTTTCTGTCTCCCCCTTAACTCAGCCTACCTTCACACGACGAGCTATAAGGTCACGTAACGTGTACAACATGATCTCACAAACTCTTACGCATGCAAATGCTGTGTCATTTGATTTCAGTGGAGCTCCTCCAGGATAAAGCAAAGTGTTAGCGAGCCTTTGCAAGATCTGGAAGATGGCCAGTTGCTGAGGCCCCAAAGACAGTTCTCCTCATAACCTCATTTTACACGTTAAGAGTTGTGCATTTCATATAACACCACATTTATACCAGTCTTTGATCGTTTATCTCCTTCAGGCTCCTGTAATTTTCAGCTTACCCACTTCATTCTTTACTACACATGGCCTCATTTCATTTCCTTATATCTGCAGATGAGAAATTAGACAGGCCCAGAATAGATCAAACAGAGGACTGAATTTGGGTCAGTATCCACAAAGCATCCCAAGACAGTCTGCCTTGGCTTGTCAGCTAAAGTTCACTTGGAATGTTTTCCTCACCCAAGAAAGGGAGATAAGGAAGACTAATAACTTTCATTAGGCCAGCTGGTACAGCCAGAAGGCTTGAAAAGATTTTAAAATATAACCCTGAGAGTTTCTTCAAGGCTCATAGGCCTGAAAGCTCACCTCTCCTTTTTCTCCTGCAATCACAGCAAAGTATTTTTGCAAATCAGCCACTATCTGTACTATTCTACAGAGCAGCACCTGAAAGAGGTGATTTGCAAGGTTCTCTTCATGGCAGCCATTTCATCTGAGCACCTGAACGCTTTAGCTTTAAGCAGACTGAACCTAGTCACCTGGCTTAAATTAACAACACACTTAGATACTCAAATGGACTAATGCTAGAGTAGCTTATATATGCAGAAAAAGATGGTGGTGGGTTTTTAGTAAGTACAACTCTGGAACGCAGACCAGCTTTCCTGCAATTAATCTGCTCCTCTTATCCAAACTCATCTTTCATACTTTCATTTGAAGGTGCTCAATTTCAAATTAATACAGGACATTGTATCATCCTTCTGAACCAGTTTTTGTATGCCGCTTTACTCGCCATCCAACAAACAGAAAATATCCAGTCCCTGCTTTTGTTTGCTACTGACATTTGCATACAGTCACTATGGAAAGGTTATTTATTCCATCCGGTTGATTTTTAAAGTTTGTCTATAGCATAAAGGACTAAGATATTCTTTTTACATTTTGATTTGCAAGTAGATTCTGAAACAAGACATTGAGAATCTAAAAGAAAGACTGAAGCTTAAGCATTATTCTTTTAAAAGACAAATTCAAGAGCTTCTCTCATCCTATCACTGCTACCAAAAAATTCAAATCAAGTTTATGATAGCATCCCAGCATTCAGGCTCATAGCACAAAACAGTAAGTCTTGGCAAGCAATAGCTCAGACATACTTTGTTTATTGCAATCACAAAGCCTACTATGGACATCTTTGTTTATCTCATCAGGAGTAAACATTAATGAAGAAATATTGTGGAAAAATGCTTTTCTGGTCTCACAGCTAATTAGTGCTATATACGAGTATCCCATAGTTTAGCTGCCCGGCCTCTCCCAAGGAAAGGGGGAGAAACTGAATCTAAATTACAAGTGCTCTCCTCCCCTTCATCTGCGCATTTTCAAAGCCAGGATTTCAGTTCTGCTTCTTAACTCATCTCTGACTGATCTGACCTGACAGACAGTACAGGCATACAGGGATAAACTTGCAAAGCGTATTTTATTAAACTTACCTCATTGAGAATTGCTAAACTTCCACAGTCTCTATGTCCACCACACGTGATTTTGGATTTCAGTCTAGCACAACCGGTGAAAAATAACTAGAAGGCCTCTTGAAAAACACTGAAAACTTGCTATTTACAATAAAACGTACATTTTCAGAAAATCAAGAAATACTGACACCAAACGTGTAGCTTGTACCTACCGCTGTCTGCGTATATCTTTACACTGCTATTATAATATCCTAATAGATTGTTTTGCCATGCGAGGTTATAAAAGTGTGGTTTATGAGGGTACTGCCACCATAAACTTATAGCTCTTCCTCAGGTTAAAATTTACATCTGGCTATCAAAATGCATTACTACGTTACCATCACTTGTTTTTCCTTGCAAATTAACACAACCCTCCCCCCAACACTTTCAAGTAAGCTCCGGTGGACCTAGCTAGCATTCAAACCGAAGGCTCTGGACGTCCTACTACGGCTCCTTTTTTATCTCCTAAGGTCACGACACGTACGTAGGTAATTGCCAGCGATGTATCCACAGCCACGCTATAAACTGCCTTAGGAAAAATTACGGGTTTTAATTAGACCCTGAACGCCACGAACATTATTGTTACTTTTTCCACACTCTGCCATCATCGCGCACCGCGGTAGCCGCGACCCCCGGGCCAAGGCTCAGCTCCCAAAAACCGACGCACGGCCCCGTTCCCTCGGCGCGGCAACGCCCGAGGACGAGGGCTCCCAGCCGGGAACCTCCTCGGCAAAACCCCGCGCCGCCGCCGGCAGGCACGGGG
>NW_009259100.1:1122632-1191671 GCF_000687185.1 Egretta garzetta
TGCCGCTTGCCCCCTTGGCTTTTGTACGCGGGTCTTAAGAGAAGTCGGTCTTGGATGTTTTCGCCGTCAGTCTGTCGACGCAGCTCTTAAAACCACAGAAACAGCGTTCTCCAGAGTAAAGTCAGAAGAGATCGCTTACCTGACAGCAGTGCTGTGGGCGGTGGTCAGCCCTCCCGAATCGGTGTGCCCCACACGTGGCTGTGGGGCAGAGGCTGCCGGGGGCTGGCGAGCCCCAGAGCTGGCTGGCTGGCTGGCACGTTGGGTGCCCTGTGTCAAATCTGGTGGGTCCCCGTTCAAAAACGGCACACCGAAAATGACGCTGTGCGTCAACCAATTGTACGTCACCGAGGGAGAATACGTATGTTTCCCGCTTGCCTCTTCCCATTTTTGGTACGACACCTGAGAGGGGAGGAAGGGGGAGATGGCGCTAAGCTTCCATGACCGAGGCAGATTGCAGGAACCAGGTCAAGCCCTGCTGGGTGTCTCTTGTCCAACCTGTTTTAAGGAATGGAGGTGCTTCCTCCTTACCCAGGCCTGCGAGGTGGCAGCGTGATGCACGGGAGTGGCTATCAGCACAAGGCTGTCTCAGGAATGCTCTGTCTTCTTCAGTCGGCTGGAATTTGCGTCAGTTATCACAGAGAAACAAGAACCAAGTTCTCATCTCAGCCTTCACTAGCAAAAATGAATAATGAAAGGGCCTGTAACTGCAGATAGTGGTTGTTTTTGGTTTACTGCTGTTCTCAGTTCGAGCCACTATGTGAGATCAGAAACAACAGGACTAAGCATCATGCTCACCCTTATTGTCTCCTGACTTAAGTACAGTCCTTGTTTCTTACAGTCTTGAAGCTCCCACTTCTCAAGCTTCTATACTAAGGTATTTTTTTTTCAATAGTTACTGGAGCTAGAAAAGACACTCTTGTACGTAGCTATTAAGCTTTTTCTTTCATTTTAGCAAGTGCAGCTGTGCAAGTAATGTACATTGGCCTACCTTCAAAATTACATGCCTGTAGCATTGTTTGCAGAATAATTTTCACTGCTGCTTTGCCAGTGTGAAGGATGCGGTGTTACATTCCGTGTCATCTTTCAGCTCTTCGTTACTCTCCACTGAAAAGCCTGTATGTCCTGAAGATGCTTTTTGTGTGGTTCTTGGAGCAGTAGTAGCACTGTAAAAAACAGGCCTCTTTTTCACAGAGTTTGTCTGGAACATTTTTTTTTTTTTTGGCCAAAACCACTTGGTGTGGGAGGGGGTAGTGTATATGCCCTCTTTAAAATGCCACTGACAGCTTGGGCCTTTTCCGATTCAAACCTATTAAGGTTGAAATAATTTCAGCAATGGATGTTTTCCAGTGTTTCTGATTGTGGGAATGAAGAATGTGAATGCTTCTTTCTGTTTCTAGAAAAAATGTTGCAAGCCTTAAAAGATGAAGAGGGTGGATGCGGTTTTTAGAATTTATCCTTCATGCCTTTATTTCTGATGGTAACTCTGCCTCTTCATATTGATTTTCACGTGCTTCAAACTTTCTAAGTCCAATAGCAGTGCCCTGCCAGGGTGTTACTTCTGTGGATTAGAAGAGCGAGCTCTGAACACAGTTTATGTGACAGTCTGCTCCTTCTAAATTCCACCCGAAGTTTACCTAACGTCGTGTAGACACATACATTCGGAGCAGATGAATCTCTTCCTAAAAGTATTAGTTTCTTTCTGCTGTGAAGGTCAGAGGATGCCGAGTCAGAGGCAGACCTCTCTACCTTTGCCCAGGTGAATCACACCTAAGTGCGTGCTGTAAATTCTAACAAAACTTAATTACAGCTAGCATGGTTGATCTTGTAAATAATACTTCCTTTAATAAGTGGATGTTACCAGTAAATAATTTTTAAATAGTGCAGCGGACAAAACTCCTATGAAGGATGGTCTGTTGCAGCTGACGGGCAGCGTTCAATCTTCTGCTGGCTACGTCAGTTGTCAGGAGACTTAAATTTGCTATAAAGGCCTCCACTTCCATATCTTAATATTCTTAAGCATCTGCTAATTGAAAAAGTTTGAACGCTACTGCTTCATAGTCTGACCTGAACTTGGGCTGCACAGACGTAGTACATTTGTGGGGGAGAGTAGTCTCCGTCAAACCAGAGTAAGGACAGAGAAGAGCAGGATCCAGGACTTGCATTGAGGCCTATCTATCTTCACTGTTTTAATAGACTTGGGAACCCCTTAACTGCTCTGAGATCTCATGTATAGGGTTCCTTCAGCTGATCTACCTGTTGCAGCTGGGCCTGACTGGTTGAAAAGCAGCGGTCTCACGGTGAACATGTCATTGCTGAGTTAGGGTTGACCTTGCAGAAAAGCCTGTGCACCTAGCTCTTACTGTGTGGTTAAGGCTCTTGCTGTGGTTATGGTGCAAAGAGACATACAGGGTGAAATAGCCTTTTTCCTAAGCGATATGGCTGATGCTGCTGAAACATAATCATGTTGTATGTGGAAAAATTGTATTTTGCTAGTGTTTAATGTGCTTGAAATGCTGACAGTTCCTTGATAGCTGACAGTCCGTTCTGAACAAAGATGCACGCCAAACATGCTGCAGGTCTGCAGAGTGCCAAGCAGACAAGGTGTTTATGTTGTATTGAAAACTTTTCCCAGCTATAAATATTTTCTTCCCAGATATAATAAAGGAGCAAAATCGAGAGTTAAGAGGTACACAGAGGGCTATAACCAGAGATAGAGCAGCACTTGAAAAACAGGAAAAACAACTGGTAAGTAGAGCGGGGACTTTTTTTTTTACTCTTTAAAAACACACACAAACCTCCAGTATAACAGAAGACTTGCAAAGTGCTAAAGATTCAACTCTATGTATAATAATAGAACACTAAAAAGTTCCTTTCCCTTTTTTTGACTTTTCAGTTATTAAAATTGTGTCAGAAAAAAAATTACTATCTAAAAGCAATTCTCAGTCTTTAATACATGAAGAGCCTGAAACAATGCATTTAGATGAAATAATCATATGAATTTTTCCCTTCCATTCTTGGCATTCTCTGTCCTTCAGAAGGTTTTTTCTAACAGGCTGGTAAATCAGTGGTCTCATGGTGGAAAAACGAAAAGCAGTGTCAGTGTTATCCTACATTACCATGACTGTCCAGTGGGAGAGAGAGTACTTGAAAAACCGTAGGGTATCGTGAATTCCATAGGGTCATTATTTTCCTCCATATAGAACTTCCCTAAAGGTAGCTAATAATAATAAAACTATCTGCCTAAATTAAGATCTATTTAAAACTTGGTGTGTGTGAGCTATCAAGTATTCAGCGAATGGATGCTGCACCTGTGTGGCAGTATAATTGGGTAAATGGATGTGACAGATGGCAGGGTTTGATGCATGAAGACATGCTCAGACTGTGGGAAAAGCTGTGCAAATGCAGCCACTGTTCCAGTAGCTATTGAGGTGGTGTTTCATGGCAGCAGGTTGCATGAATACCAAGAGCTGGGAGTCATAAACTAAAAGAGGTCAGAGAAATTATTTCTGGAAGCTGGAATACCCAAGATATAATAAATTACTTGCAGATGAGGCATTTTTCAGTGTGAAATATTCTGACTCTGGGAATAACCTTAATTTTTGTGAATTCTCAGGTTGGAAGTTTTGATTACTTACTACAGTAAATTGTTGCAGAAATGTTGGATTTCTGAGGAGAAGAAGAAATATGTAAAGTGAAATATGTCTTTGAAAAGTTAAAATTTGCTGTGAGGATGAGAGAATGGACAATAAATATTAATTTTCAGAGTCGGATCAGGTGAAAAAGGATCAAAGGCTTGTCAGTCAATCTCAGAACATTGTTATGTGCTTTCTTCAGAAAGACTTTTGTTTTTTCTGAACTATGAGGTACTACCCTGAGAATACCTATTTGTTAATTCTATGTGTAAAAATACCTTAAAGTATGCAGACAGTTCTGTTTCAGTTCAGTAACCTCATATGACTGTATGAATTTTATTTTTTTTCCCCAGAGGAACATAACTGACTTTAATAAGCTTGCCCCAACCTCTCAAAAGCAAATAATGTATTGCAGCTCTTTACCCAAATTCTTCTTAATTAAGAATAAAATCATCTATCTATAGGGTTTGATTTCTGCAGCTGGATTATCGGCAGTGATTTAGCAATGCTTGGTGTAGGTTTGTATTTCACTTTGAAAATCAGGTTATAAATGGTACTTGGGCATTTCATCTCAGTGAAAAAAACCCCTATTTTCCGATGTTTTCTGTTAAAACTAGGGTGCCAAGTAGCATTTGCTAGTGTGCAAACTAATCCCTCCTACCCTTCACAGTACTTGAGGTATGAAAAAATGCCATAATACTCTGGGCATACTATAGAAATTGGTTTTTGTGGTCTTTGTGAGCTACTTGCACAGAGGACAGCTTTACGTATATTTCAGGCCTCTAATGTTTGAACAGTCTCATGCTCCTTATTTGCCAATCTGTAACTTCTTGGATTAAAGACAGTACGTACGACACAGCCTTTCAGAGATTATGGATTTACAGAGAAGATCTTGTACCAGTGCCACATCTGTAGTAAACTTAACCATGATCTTCCCTAGTAGTAAAGCTAACGCAGTGGGCCAGTTTACACTTGCCTTTAAACTTTACTGTTTTGCATATCCTGGTGACCAGTATTTACCTTTTCAGACCAACATATCTTCTTGTAAATGCAGTTTTCTGGATTACAGAGTATACCTGTAGCAGATATATTCTCCTGAAGAATCACAGGAGAAAGCTGATCTTTAAAGGCTGCTTTTACTTAACAGTAAAAATCAAAATGTACAATTGGACGTATACAAAGAATGGAGATATTATGGCAAGCCCTCCTTAAAAAGGTTGAAAAGGGAAAATTAGTTGAAAAGTTTACATTACCAAGTCATAAATCAGAAGGCATACTTTGAAAAATCCCAGCTGACAAGCTTATTTGTGCCAAACTTTTTCCTGGTACCTCCAGGCTAAATCGTATTTCTCCTTGAATTGATAGAGTGGGATTTGGGGGTTTTTTTGGAAGCCAGAAGTGCCTTTCTTACGGTTTAAGCGCATGTTGCTATAGACAAATTATACTACTTTTATTATGTGCTAAGTTAAGTCAGGCTAAATTATGTGGGCAAACAGCCTATAATTATTGCTCATCTAACTTTATCTACTTCTTCCCCAAAAAGGTTATGAGATTCTCTCAAGGCTGAAAAAGTGTTTGAAAAGAACCTATGAATTCCCTGTTTCTTCCATGGGCAGTGTGTCTTGATTGCCCAAGAATGCAAGAAATCAAAGATGGTTAAAGTCACGGCACTAATGGCTGGCTGGCCATAATAATTTCTTCACTTTGGGGTTGGGTTTTTTTTTTTTTGAAGTGTTACTCCTTATCCAGATATGGAATTGAATGTGCACATATAAGTGAACGCAATGTTATGCAGAAGTTAAAGCCTTTTGGGGAACTGCGTGCTACCATACTGTAATTCAGTTTGGTTGAGTTTTCTTCTTCTGGTCAAATCATAACAGCACTGCATTTGTTGTACCAAGTAGCCTTAGTAGAAAAGCAAGGAAGGCTATTTATATAACTTTAAATGTCTTAAAAAAAAGTCAAGAGGGTAGTTAACTTCTGGAATTTAATTGTTAGTATTAAGGCTTAATTATAGTCCGTGTCTGAATGAAAATTCTGTAGAATTAATCTTGCACCTTTTTTAACAGGAACTGGAAATAAAGAAAATGGCTAAGACTGGCAACAAAGAAGCCTGTAAAGTGCTAGCAAAACAACTTGTACAGCTGCGGAAGCAGAAAAATCGAACGTACGCCGTTAGCTCTAAAGTCACTTCTATGTCGACTCAAACAAAAGTCATGAACTCTCAGATGAAGATGGCAGGAGCTATGTCAACTACAGCAAAAGTAAGGCATTACAGGGCATTCTTTTAAACTGCAGCATATGGTTCCAAAAGTTAAGCTGTGTTATTTTGTATAAGATAATTGCAGGGATAAAACTTGCTTAATACCCCAAATGGTGTTGAGGATACAGTAGGGAAAAGTGATTTGATTAATATTATGAAATTTTTGTCTAGTCAGTCCAGCCAGTCAGCACCAAACTAAGCATATTTTTCTTGGGCTAGACATCCGTCAAATATCTGCATGATAAAAATAAACTCTAATGACAGTGGAAGAACTCTTTTAGGGCACCAAAAAGACCCAAACCTTGCTGCTGCAGTGCCTTGCTGGTACATCTTGTCACAGCAGTTTTTATTGGGAAAAAGTAGGGCATGTTTCATCTAGAAATCAAGGCAGTGTGTCACAGTAGCTTTATGGCTTGTGCAAAAAGTAGGTTATTGCTTTGGCTTTTAAGTTCCTAAGGAAATCTAATCTGAGTTCCCTGTCATTTCTCACTCTCTGTGCTCTAAGGAAACGATATTGCATTAAGTTTTCTCACAAATCTCATCTCATATGAGTCTGAAAAATCTCAGTTACCCGAGTTAGTTGTGAACTTTCCCCTATTTCCCTGAATTGATAAATAGGGAGTTTGCTTTTAGCAAGGAGGATTGTTCAGCTTGAGGTGTAGGAAACAGAATTAGTGCTCATTATCGTAGACAAGTTGTGCTTTTATCACAGTCCAAGTTAAATCCAGTTAAACACAATAGAGCAGGGCAACTTAGTGCGTTAGTAATTGCTGCCAAGTGCTTAGTAATTGCTGCCAAGGCTTGCTTGTCAGGTATCTTTTAGAAGCAGTGTGTTGGCAGGTGTCAGCCCTTCAGTGGCTGTTGTGGCTCTGTAGCAAACTTTCCATCCTCCATGACTGACTCACCAAAGGGGGGTCTTGTCTGACTGTACAACCGATCAGGTTAAACTCCTTTTTCAGTACTCCTACAACAGTGTTGCATGTGAACAAGTCGGTCTCGCTTTTTATTTATCATGGTTGACTTGTTTTTATCTGTGATATGTCTTGGATTAAATTTCTCAAAACCAAAGTGTCACTAGACTAATTATGAAGGGTAAGTCAGTAGAAAAAACGAAAATATTAAAAAAAAATAAATTAACCAGCATCCAGAAAAGTGGTGCTTTTTGAAACACAGCAGGTACTTCTATGGACTAATTTGTGTAACTTCATTAGAGAGGAAGGTGTTAAATTCTTTTGGTCACTTTTAAAGTGAATATTTTGCCTTATCAACATAGGAAGCTTATAAAAGAAAAGTATTCAGTAGTTCATTTTGAAGCTTATAAACTATTCTTAATCTCATACAACCATCAGCAAAAAATACATGAAGTCAGTTACCTTAACAAGCAAGACAAATACATGAATGTGAAGCTTTCAGAATATTTACTATATACTTTTTAGCATGTATGGCACTAATTTTGGACACAGTAAAGTCCAGTTAATAGTTACCTATTTCTTTTAATCATGCATCTGACGCTTATTTTCTGAAGATACATAAACTCTTGTATCAGTTTAGTGCAAATATTTTTGATGTCCATCTATAACTCTTGTAAAAGAATTCTAAAGAACCAACACCCTCTAAGTCCAGAAGAACTTTTTAAATTCAAATAATGTAACTATGAACTCAGTCTTTGAAATTCGAGTAACCTTAGAAGCATAATACATTATCACTTTAAACAAATTCAGACATGAAGGCAGAAGGGCTTCTATGAAGCCAGTAGCTTGGTAGCATCCCTTTTAATTAAACAACTCTTTTATCTTCTCAAAGATGGTTAGACTTTACATTTGAATTGCTCATGTCTATATTTAGGTTTTAACATCCCATGAGAGATACAGTAGCTTGCTTTTTAGGAAAGAAGTAAATATTGAATAGGAATGCCTGCAAAGGCAGTGCTGCATACTTGCAGTAAAACAGGTGAAGTTTATTACACTGTCACAAAAAGATCTCTGCCCATTGCAAAGGTTCACCCTAAGCTAATACGTACTTCCTGAGCACTTTGATATTTGCTTTTCAGAGAACAGTAATTTTTCCATGAAATTATAACGTAAAGAACCAATTGCAATTTAATGCCTGTCCTCTAGTGGTGGTTCAAATAAATGTTCCTTACTGAATAAAAAGCTGCAGCTATTTACCTCTTTAAAGTGTGTAGCCTGCAAGTTAGGAAATACTGTCTTGTTCTTTTCATTTAGATCAGGCAGATTTTTCCTAATACAAGGCCAGGAGAAGGGTCATGATGCCAGGACATACCCATTTAAAAGCATATCTACTGGGGTAGTAGATAGCAGTGTTTCTTATTAGGGGCAGACTGTACTATTGATCTGTTGTGTATCTATCTGTAGTTCTCATGGGATGTAAAGGGGCAACTAAAGTGAAATTTGGACTGAAGGGGTTTTCATTAGAAAAGTTTTATTCCTTCTTAATGTATATATCAGCCTTTACTAATGTCTCATTGTATGATAAAGGTGTTTGGGTTTTTTTAAATATTAATAGACAATGCAAGCGGTTAATAAGAAAATGGACCCACAAAAGACACTACAAACTATGCAGAATTTCCAGAAGGAAAACATGAAGATGGAAATGACCGAAGAAATGAGTAAGTTCCACGCTGCAAGGAACAGCTAGCTGTAGCCCACAGTGCTGCAGAAGGGGTAGCACCAGTCTAGAAATACTGATGCTTGAGGTTTTATTTCTGTGGTTCTTGAGACTGACAGCAAAAATGAAGAGTAAACAAAACAATGCATGTCTGAGCAGGGAGACTGCCTTAGGCTTTTTAGTAGCTCTAGATACATAAATCCATTTCTTCTCATCTTTATGCAAAAAACCCATTATACTTCTAGAAAGAACATACTGGAAGGGAAGGGGATATGAGACCAGTTCAAATCATTGTTGGTATAACTGGTAGGGGGACTTGAAGAATTGCCCTTTCTGTAGCTGATAGTTCTGCATATGCTTTTTTCTTCTGGGACTGGAGACTCAAAAATTTGAGTTTAATTTAGAGTTTATTGATTGTCTCAGCTTTACATACATGGTGGTATGGGATGTTTTTCTCTTTGCTTTAAGCCACAAACTTCTTGAGTGGTGGTGGGGTGGCAAGTTTCTTTTTCCTGATTGCATCTGTCCACCAAACTTTCTGCTGTTGCTAGCGCAGTCTCCTTCCCATCCGAATCCCTGTCCACTGTATTGGCCATAGTAAGTAGAATGAACTCAAAACAATATTGCTGAGCAAGATGCAAACACCTCAACTGCACAGAACTGTATTGCTGCAATTCAGAAACTAGCTGAGTAATTAACAATTTCGCAATTTATTTGGAGGAGGAAGAAGAGAGGGGGTTTTATGGAACTGGTTCTAAGAAATCTTAAAATCTAGTAGGGGGGGAAATAGAGCAACTGAACTATTTTGGTGAAATCAAACGTTTTTATGAAAGCAGGCATGCCTTACCCTGTTGTTGCTCTAGCTCTGCTCGCAGGCTTTGCAAGGCAGAGGTAAGAAAGACTCTCCGATATACAGCTGCTTTCTGTTGGCATCTTATATATTGGTATTACTATTACATCCTGGGAGGGCAGAAAGATGGCACTAAGTTATTTCAGAAATCTTTTTGCTTAATATGGTGTGGATTTTTTTTTTTCTTTCTTCTAAGTTAATGATACTCTGGATGATATTTTCGATGCTTCTGATGAAGAGGAAGAAAGCCAGGATATTGTTAACCAAGTGCTTGATGAGATAGGAATTGAAATCTCTGGAAAGGTATGGCTATTTTTACTCAGTTCATGTGCTTCTTCCCCCTCATGCCTTTTTTTAAACAGTTTATCAGCCTTTATTTTATAGTCCTATTCTAGAAGTCAGCTTGTCATACCATGTATTATTTTGACTGACAAAAACTTCTGTCTTCTTCTAGATGGCCAAAGCCCCGTCAGCTGCCAGAGGCTTACCATCTGCATCAACATCAAAAGCTGCTACCATATCAGATGAAGAAATTGAACGACAGCTCAAAGCTTTGGGAGTTGATTAGCTTGATGGCAATATACAGTCTGCCTTCTAATTATTCAGCTGCAGACACATGTAAAAAGTGCAAATACTCTTTCAATGCAACTGATGTCTAGGAAAACTCTGAAACTTCAGAAATGACAACTTGAAGTTGGTACTGGGGGAAGGAGAAGGGGAGAATATTTTGAATTGATTGACAGGGAGAAGTACACTTGGTCTGTCCATTGCATGGAGTCTTTTTGAGCACTGGACCAACCAGGGACATAGTTCTAATGATAAATTCTTTTATACCTGATCTGAATCTGTCCTCTGAATTCAAAGTTTTCTTCTGTCTCAGTTCCTTATCTATCTTTAGAATTGGCTATTCTGTGGCTGGTGGTGATGCGTCCTAGGACAGCACCTATATATCATTTTTATAAAACTATTGCTATAGAAAAATTCTTAGTCTCTCATCTCAGCACAAATGAAACGTCACCTTTGCTCTTAGTTGGAAACTATTTTCTTTTGATGAGAAATAGGCTTGCAAGTCTAGCAAATTTAGGCAGAAAGAAAAAGCATTTAATGTATTTCTTTCAAGTTCCTGTAGTAACTTTTGAGTTGATTAAATAATAGCTGCTTATTCTTTTTACTGAAAGGGAAAGATACAATACTTGTGCAGTTAATTTTAACGGAAGAGGATTTAAATTTGTTAGTGAACTTTGTTGCATGAAAGGCACTGATGGAACTCTATTGTACTGTAACATAGCTCGTTTCAACAGAATTGCTGTGCCTTTATGTATATAAATCTTGTACCTTTGTGATTTTTTTCAGAATGAGTCTTTGAAAGGTGAGTAAACTGAACTTGATAGGTTTCACAGAACACAATGGCGAGAGCTCTGTGTGCACTTGGTGGGACTCAGTGCTGAAGTTCAGAAATGCACTTGTTCAGAAATGCAACTTGCGCCCTTGCAAAAAGGCCATTTGCCTGAAACAATATTTGTATATATTTTACAGTATTTCTTAATGGAAGATAACTGTGCATAATTGTATTGTTTACTAAGATTCAATTGATCACATTGATAAGCTAAATCTAAATTTTAGTTTTGAGAACAATTTTGAATGATACATGATGATTACTTGTCTAAACACTATAATAAAAGTGTTCTGGTTCCGTGAAGGTTTTTCTATGGTCTCTGAACTGCATCAGCATGATTCTAGCTTGAAGTGGAATGCACTGGGCTAACAAAGTAAGAACTGTTGACAGTTCAAAGAGATGACAAAGTCTGAGAATGCAGTTCCCAGTTATGACTTCCCAGATGGCGTGAAGTTCCTCAGCCCTTACTCTGCTGGAGATTATTTGCCCCTCAGTTGTGCTGATTTAGTGGGGCCATTCATTGAACGGAAACAACAAAATCATCTTGCCTTGAAAAAGAGAAAAGCAAAATACCTCCCAAGAGTGAGACCAGGATAACTGTGAGGGGACAAACTTCATAAAGAGACTTCACTGCTACAGAAAGCGTAGCAGGAGACTGGAACCTCTCTGAATCTACTGTTGTCACACCATCTGCTTTTTAGGGTTGAAGTCAGCGGAGAAAGAAAAAACAGGTGAGCCTTCATCTGGTTTTTGGCATAGAAGTGGAGGTGTTCTTTCTTTTTGAAGGAAGTAATGGACAAACTATGAATCTGTGAGGTAGTGGGTAGGAATGTGTAAGTTTATATATTGCATATATCTGATATGAGGTGAATAGTCTTTTTTTTTTTTACAGGTTATTTTGTAAAAATCTAATAAAAGGCTTTTTATTCCACAATGATTTTGTCATCTGTAGGATTACTCTTACACGTCTGTCTCTTAGCGGGCTTTCTTTGGACTCCTGTTAGCTCTGATAACTTTTCCTTTGACCTGAGCTATAAAGCAGCAGAGTACTTGTTGTAGTTGCTTATGGGCCTTTGACTTAAACTCAACATTTGGTAAAGAATTGATTAAGTTTGCATTCCCTTCTGTCTGTAACTGGGTGTCCAAGTACTGCTCTTAGGCATTGAAAGAAACTGTAATATGAAATTAGTTAGGTATGAAATGTATTGATTGATTGTATTAAGGCTCGTGTCCTTTCTGAATGAAGTGCACCTTATCCTTTTAAGGACTGTCAAAATTGGGCATAAATCTATTATGCATTCTTTGCTCTGTCTATGGGGTCTTCGACAAACAGTAATGGAGGCATTGCTTTTTGGTGTCAGTAAGACTGCTGAACTAGGGCTACTGCCAATATCTATCCAGTCTTTCTGTTAACACTTATCTTTTAAATCCTGCAGCTCTAATCTGTATAAAATCTTTCAGTAGGAGAGTGATAAGTGTTGTAGGTTTGCAGGCTTGCTTGTATTTATTTCAACTATTAGTTGTCGCTGTCTTATAACAAAATTGCATCACCTGCTTGGAAACTAATTTCTTTTAAATCACTCTTAGCAGACTAAAAAAAAAACCCCTACTCAGTCCTTAAACTCCTTTCTGACACCTTAATAGCAACTGAATCGGAAAGTCCTCTGTCCAAGAACAACGACGCAACTGTGCATGCACCGAAGGATGGTTCTGTTGGGGCAGACTGAGGTCCATCTCACCCAAAATCCTACTCCATAAGCAATTAGCAGGAAAATATGAGATCAAGATAAACGTAGATGATGCTTCCTCCCCTAACACTCTTCCAGCTCCCATTTTCAATTTAGAGCATTTCCAGAGCCATATGTAAGTTCTTCTATATGCAACAGCTTTGAGTGGCTTTCTCACCTGTGAATGTGTCCATGTAAATAAACTTCTGGCACTGACATTTTTTAGTAGACTCGTCCCACAGATCTAATCCCCGCTGCATTAAGAACCACCACTTTTGTTTTTTTCTTAAGTTTCTTTCCAGCTTCACAACTTTACTCCCAGTTCTTAATTAGGCGAGATGGTGAACAGCCTGCCTCCATCCAGCCTTTCACTACAGCTCATAATTCAGTAGATCTCTGTAGCACATACATTAAATCTAGAAGAGAGATGGTAGCTTGAAGGGTTACTCATCTTACCTTTGATCATCAGCTTTGCCTGCATCGGGTCTGTTGCATCCTTCAGATGAGGGGTGCAGAGTGCTGTACAGTACTTCGGAGACAGAGGAACCACAGACTTACACCTTATCATAATGTCTTGGTTTGTCCTCTATTGTACTTTTAACACCCTCCCTAAAGTTATCATGGGAAAAATAAGAGCAAGAAAAAACCCCACAAACATCTCAAAAGGAAAATAGTGCAGCCCACACTAGCCAAATGGCCAACTAAACTCTCATTTGCAGGTTTATAAAGCTACCCCTCAGGAGTCTTCTCTAGGGGGTTTTCCCCAATCAAGAGTGATTGATGGCAATTACCCAGTAAGTAAGTTGTTCCTACAGGAAAAAAACATGAATTGCCACTTTCTCCAAGTCTAATGGCTGCAGCTGCAGCGCATTAAATTGATTTCATCCAGCTTTTTTTCTTTAAACAATTCTGCTCTAATTTGTCAGTGATGTCTGCGGCAACAGCTAGATGTGTTTAAGAAATGGCTGCTTCCTCCACTTACCCTTTTGTCATTCTTTTGCAAGAACATGGCATTATATGTCGCTTTTCATTTTATTTTGCTATGCTTCTGCAATTAGCCTTCACTTGTAAGACCAGAAATCGCAAAGTTATGGTAAGTCTGCTCTCAAATTAAATATTACAGCATGCTAAAATGAATAAGCACGTCAGCATGATACATAGCTGAAAAAGTAAAGCATTACCAAAACAGAACCACAAACCATTACCTGGGATACCAAATGTATAAGAATACTTTATTGGGTGGGGGTGGGTGGGAAGTACAGGCTTACAGCATTTCTAGGAACTCTTTATAATTAAGAAAATAACTTAGAATATAAATAAATTTGATATATATATTGATAGTTTCAACATACATAACATTAGGTCACAGAACAGGAAATGCATGCCACCACCTTCACTGAGGGCTAATCTTCCCAGCTGTATTTATCTTTCATCCTTTTGGACAGCTCATGATTTGTCAATACACATGTGGTGGATAAGGGCTAAGGCTTGGTCTTTCTCTGCTGTAGTGGGGGAGCTATGCTAGCGATGAGAACAACCCAAAGAGAGTACATAGCACAGTTTCTCCCCTTCAAATTATTAAACTGAAGGTTTCTTCTAAATTAAGGGGTTATAGCAAAGGCATTCATCCATAAAAATGTATTTTTTTTAAATCTAGGAGCCTCATTTCCATAGCTGAATATGCCTATGGTCACTGTAATAGGTATCAGATATAATTTAATGTAATGTACACTAGAGACAGAGCACTTAACTTGTACACACTGCTTCTAAGTGGTCTTGAACATTAAACTCCCTTTGCTTTCTGTGGGCCTATTATCTAGACATTTTCTAAATCATCAGGTCCTGTTTTATGGAAAAATAAAGTGCATCTGGCTGTTACTACTTGCGTGTACTCAATTAATTTCAGTCCTGAGAATACAGTCAAAAATACCCATACGGTAATGGGCTAGTCTAATAACAATGAGCAAGGCTGATGAGGTGGCTGGATAATCTATCCCTGGTGAGTACTACAGTCATTAATTGAGTTGCTCAGTGCATGGCTTCCTGATAGGTGGAGCTCTGGCACCCGTTTTTTTTTTTTCCCAACTATCTCTCCAGGCTAGAGGATGACAAATAAGGGATTACTTTGAATTAGCGGGCTATAAGAGACTGGAATGTGCAGTGCAGTAAATGCTTTGTGTGGATACTTACTTCAGAGCACAAGGGCCTTCTTTTTTTTTAGCTTAATACACTATCTATCTCTGGTGTAAGTATGTCCACACATGGGTTGGATCAGAAAAAGATACAAGGCAGAGAAAGCCCAAAGTAATAAAACCCCTGATCATTCTCTATTTTTCCCCCTCAAGTCACAAAGTCTTAAGGTAAATTGTATCCCAATTTTTATAGCTGAGCCTATCTAAATCCAAATTTAAGGCATATAATAAATTAGCAAGAATTACTTTGATAACAAGCATAAAAAAAGGTCACTTAGAGCACTTCGTAGGAACAGTGCTGACACCTCTGTGCTGGTAAGCTCAGTCTGCCGCAAATAATGACAGCAATTACGGCACATTTCTAATGGCTTTGTCCTGAATTTACACAAGGAATGTACCTGAAATGGTTCACTCAGAGGTGTACAGCTGTGGTGAGTGGGTGGCTGAGTTTGAGCCATCCTTTGGGAAGGCGGGTCTTCAGCTAGCATTCTTCTACCTGGCTCTCGGATCCAGTGGCAGTCCCGCAGGATCCCATGGATATATTGCATCCTTGGCCAAAACTAGATACTCAGCAGCATCGCCACTGCTTGTTTAAGGTTGCTCATTCACCTTGTCGTCTTTGAAGTTCTAATTTGCCACTGATGCTCAGTGTTTGCTGCTGGAGAGAGGGCCCTGCCATGTGCCGCATGGTTTACAATCTCACACAGGTTAGCACAGTTAGCATGGAGGGGGGTGGGCAGTAGAGCACATGCAAGGACACGCAGAGGCAAGGTACTTTCAGTACTATAGCTGCTGAAACCAAGCTTTGTAAGCTTTCTTCACGTACAATGCAAAGGCTTTGTTTCCTGATGTTTAGGCTACCTACATGGGGTTCTCCATTAATCATTAAATGTACCGCAGATGCAAGAAAGGCACAGCACAGGGAAACTGCAAGCACTTGGGCAACTTGGAAAGCATTTCTGGTTGAATAATGCATAATAGGTTCCTTGCAGTTAAGCAGAGACCTCCAACTCTTTAAATATAGGCAGAAGCATTTAATTTGTTTCCAACCTTTTACATTAAAATCGTGTTTTCCACAACACACTACATCTGAAGCTGGCTAGCTTGTAAGAGAAACAAGTGGTTTACTGATTTTTTTTTTTTTTTAAACAACATAGTATTTACAGTATTTACAAAAAAGCAAAACAGAAATCCAGATCTAGACATGGAAAAACTTTACCGGCATTCGTGATGCTCCTTGATAATAGAACTAAAGGCGTTCTGATGTAAACTTGTCTTCACTCTTTTTTCCCTTTGTCTTCTGTTGCAAAACCAAACTCTCACAACTTCTTTCTCAAGATTGAGCCCCTCAGCCATCCTCATAATTTCCTGTGAAGAAGGCTTACTTTGTTCTCCGAAGTGCCTCTCTAGGGCTTCTTTGGCAGCGATACTGGATAAAAGGATAAAATTTCACTTTTAAAAACTTGTCTGACACATTCAGGCTTTCACCACTAGTTCAGGAGAAGGGTCAGGTAAGAGCACTGAAGGTAGTGACCTGGTTTGTTTTACTCTTTTTCTACGTAAGGGAAACCCACAGAGCTTATCCTGTAGCTCTTTGCTGACATGAACAGCATCACATCATGCCGAATTTCAGCACAGAGAAATTAAGGCAAAACTAGCATCAAGTTTGGTGCAATTTCAGTGGTAACCATGAAATAGTTATGCTTCTTGATGTTCTCTAGGAGATAGAGCTACTAGCTAGACATGAATGGGATCACAGGAATTGGAACAAGCCTGACTGCCCATTCTGCCCCAGTCACAGCAGGGTCGTAGAGGTTCAGCAAATGCATGTTAGTGGAGTTACCTGGTTGTATCAAATCATTTGGGTTTACAAAGGGCGAGAGCTCCATCGCTTACAATTTGGGAAATGTTGTATGCTGTATCAAGTTCTGCATCTCATTTTGTTACAGAGACGACTCTAGAGTATTTTTAGAAATCACAGAGATTATGGCAAGCTGGTTTAGCAGTCATCACACTTTCTAAAAGTCTGTCTCAGTCTATTCCTCAGAGTCAGCAGTGACCAAAGTTGAGGGGTTCAATAAACAAAATAAGTTAAGACTACTGTCTTTTATTGTCAGATAGAATTAGCTTCCCATTTGTGTTACATATTCTCAGCAAGCACGGAATATCTGTGACATGCTTGTGTGCCGCCAGGGCGCATCCAGAACCGGCTTCAGCGGTAGCTGTCA
This sequence comes from Egretta garzetta, assembly GCF_000687185.1. Lineage (NCBI taxonomy): Eukaryota > Metazoa > Chordata > Aves > Pelecaniformes > Ardeidae > Egretta > Egretta garzetta. The sequence continues at coordinate 1,139,549 of NW_009259100.1, forward strand.
TTTCTTTGGACACAAGAGGGCACTTCATGCCCTGGAAATGAGGTGCAGGTATTTCTGTTACAGAAATACACAACGTATCTGCTGGAGTTCTGGTTCCTTCATTACATCGTCTGTCATATGTTGTTGGTCTTTCATTTACAGGTCAATTTTGCAATATTTATTAATGGTACCAAAACTACCTCGTTAATAGCATGGTGTTCTGCACACACAGAAATATAGAAACAGCATTCTTTTTGACTAACAGCTTCTTAGGCTTTGATCAAAGTATAAAATAAAATAGCTTCCACAAATTCAAATTAAGTAGTTTTTGCTCAGGATATGACTAACCTAATTTAGTTTGTGGGACTTCTTTTGTTTTACATCCAGTTTGCCTCTAAATGTCCATTAAGGATTGCTAAGGGTAAGGCTGCAGTTCAGATAGTCCATCTCCTTGATTAGTTTCAGGTCTCCAAACTGAGGTCCTATACACCTTCAAAGGAACAATTAATATTTTCTTTCTATATGGGATTTGGTCCTGAACATCCCATCAATTATCTGTGCCCTTGACAACCCCACTGCACTGGGGTTAGATGTAAAAGCAGGAATAATTAAAAAATGCTTAATATGAGGACTGATTTTCTCAATAGCTGTTAAAAACCAACACTAAACCCCACAATATCAGATGAAGTCTTCAGTGGGTTCCTCTAACCAGGGGAAAACACCTGGGACAGAGATGCTCCCAACTCACAGCTCTCATGCAGGCCATACTGCATGAACTGGGCAAGGTCTTGGCACTGCTGCTCAAGTCCTTACTGGCTTCTAGAGAAGCTGAGAGGAGAAACTGGCCTCCCAAGAGTAAAGCTTCATCTCTTGTGAGGTTCTGTAATGAGCAAATGAGCTATGAAATATCTCCTGTCCCAAATTTGCTCCTAACTGAGAAGCATCTCCTCAGAGGAATACTTAATTCAAAAGTCAGAGAGAAACCACATCTTCATTTTATTCCTTATATCAAAGACTATATGACTCCCAGAGTCTTGAGGGAATTGGCCAATGTAGTTGCCGAGCCACTCTCCATGATATTTGAAAAGTCATGGCAGTCAGGTAAAGTGCCTGCTGACTGGAAAAAGGGAAACAGTGCAACCATTTTTTAAAAGGGTAGAAAGGAGGACCCTGGGAACTACCAACCTGCCAGCCTCACCTCTGTGCCTGGGAAGATCATGGAACAGATCCTCCTAGAAGCTATGCTAAAGCACATGGAGGACAGGGAGATGATTCAAGACAGCCAGCATGGCTTCACCAAGGGCAAGTCCTGCCTGACCAACCTCGTGGCTTCTATGATGGAGTGACTGGACATGAGCCAACAATGTGCACTTGCAGCCCAGAAAGCCAACTGTATCCCAGGGTGCATCAAAAGCAGTGCGTCCAGCAGCTGAAGGGAGGTGATTCTGCCCCTCTACTCTGCTCTGGTGTGACCCCACCTGGAGCACTGCATCCAGTTCTGAAGCCCTGTATTGGGTTTGTGTAGCAAGGTCTTGGTAGCGGGGGGGCTACAGAGGTGGCTTCTGTGAGAAGCTGCTAGAAGTTTTCCCTGTGTCCGCCGCTGGCCAAGGCCAAACCAATCAGCAGCAGTAGAAGCGCCTCTGTGATAACGTATTTAAGAAGGCAAAAAATTGGCTGTGGCTCAGTAGTGGGAGAGAGAAGATAAGTGAGAGGATGTGAGAGAAAACAGCCCCGCAGAATCCAAGGTCAGTAAAGGAGGGGGAGTAGGTGCTCCAGGCACTGGAGCAGAGATTCCCCTGCAGCCCGTGGTGAAGACCATGGTGAGGCAGGCTGTCCCCCTGCAGCCCATGGAGGCCCACGCCAGAGCAGATATCCACCTCTAGCCCATGGAGGACCCCATGCCGCAGCAGGGGGGATGCTCAAAGGAAGGAGGCTGTGATCCCATGGGAAGCCTGCGCCAGATCAGGTTCCTGGCAAGACACTGTGGACCCATGGGGGAAGAGCCCACACCGAGGCAAGTTTGCTGGCAGGACCTGTGACCCCACAGAGGACGCACACTGGAGCAGTCTGCTCCTGAGGGACTGCACCCCGTGGAAGGGATGGACCCATGCTGGAGCAGTTTGTGAAGAACTGTGATCCCGTGGGAAGGAATCACATTGGAGAAGTTTGTGGAGGACTGTCTCCCATGAGAGGGACCCCATGCATGAGCAGGGGAAGAGTCCTCTCCCTAGGAAGAAGAAGCGGCAGAGACAATGTGTGATAAGCTGACCTCAACTCCCATTTCCATCCCCCTGCACTGCTGGGGGATAGTAGGTAGAGAAAACTGGGAGTGAAGTCGAGCCCAGGAAGAAGGGAGAGGTGGAGGGGGAAGGTGTTTTAAGATTCAGCAGTTTTTCTCCTCTCCTTCTCTGATTTTGATTGATAATAAATTAAATTAATCAAGTTGAGTCTGTTTTGCCCATGATGGTAACTGATAAATGATCTCTCCCAGTCCTTATCTCAACCCACGAGCCCTTTGATTTACTTTACTCTGTCCAGTTAAAGAGGTGAGTGATAGAGAGGCTTTGGTGGGCCCCTGGCATCCAGCCAGGGTCAAACCACCACAAGCCCTCGGCACAAGAGTGACATGGGCCTGTTGGAGTGGGTCCAAAGGAGGACCACAAAAATGATCAGAGGGCTGGAACATATCTCCTATGAAGAAAGGCTGAGAGAGTTGGCATTGTTCAGCCTGAAGAAGAGAAGGCTCTGAGGAGACCTTATAGCAGTGTTTCAGCACTTAATGGGGGCTTATAAGAAAGATAGGGACAAACTTTTTAGTAGGGCCTGCTGCAATAGGACAAGGGTTAATGGCTTTAAACTAAAAGAGGGTAGATTTAGACTAGATACAAGGAAGAATTGTTTTACAATGAGGGTAGTGAAACACTGGAACAAGTTGCCCAGAGAGGTGGTAGATGGAAACATTCAAGGTCATAATGGATGGGGCTCTGAGCAACCTGATCTAGTGGAAGATGTCCCTGCTCACTGCAGGGGGGTTGGACTAGATGACCTTTAAAGGTCCCTTCTAACCTAAACTGTTCTCTGACTCAAAAAACAAATCTCAAGTTGAAAGTGAGAGAAGGAACATGTTGTGGCTGTGGGACAACAGAGCAGCCTACATCTCCTGGAGGTGGCACTGCACATTGGGAATGATCCCTGTTCAAAGAACTGGCACTTCACTGTAACAGGTAGGGCCCAACAGCACCAGAATTGTGCCCAGAGGCAGCCAAAATCCTTTAATGTAGAAGAATATTATCACTCCTTGGCGCCCCCCTGAGTGAATAATTCTTCACCAAACGTTATAAGAGCCTGGGATATCTAAAGGAGAAGGAAATACCCCATGTTCTCATTTTGCCTACGGTAATTGTTTTTGTAATATGATTTACCAGCCTACTTGATTTCCATATGGAGTTGAGGCTAGATAGATGGTAGATGTTGGCCAGCAGAGATGTGAGAAACAGGTGAAGGAAGTTCCCATAACACCTCCCCTTTTTTCCCCTTAGGTCATTAAAGTGTTTCTTTGGGAACATCAAAGAATCCAGTGACAGAGGATAGGGACAGGGGTGAAATATTACATGTAAAAGTGCTTGCCCACTTCCCAGAACTCAATTCTCTGGCAAAATAACACAATTTATTTTGGTATAATGTAGAACCTACCAAAATGAAAGCAAGGGTGCTCTGATACCTTATTCACTATATATAAATCATAAAATTTGGGCAGAAGTGGAATAAAATATATTTTCGTATTGAAGTGTACTGTCATATGTTGAAAAAAAGTCTTGAATAGGGAAAAGTATATTTGGAGCAAATTGGGTTTTGGAGGGTTATGCTGTTACTTGTCACTGGAATGTTTCAAAATAGTGAAACATTTTGAAACACTAGCTATAGAGATTAATTAATAGAAAAGAACACTTTGATTTTGAACCCCAAAAAAGAAGCATCTTAGCCAAAGTGGTTTCTAACATGTAACGCCCGAAGTATTTATTACCTAATAGTGGTTCTTCGCTTCCTCTTCCGCTCATTCACCCCAACTTTTTCATTGTATAAAGCTGTATTAAAAACAAAACCAAACCTGGCAGTTATGTTCCACAGAGAATGGAAAACAACCACAATCTCCAGAAAAAAAAGTTCCCTTCTTTGAAGACAGAAGAAAGCATAACAGATAATGCCACTGAATAAGAGCAGCACCATACATAGGAGCACTTCTTTCTTTAAGATGGTTGGTCATTGTTTTACCTCCAGCTATAAATGGTTATAAGCAAAAATGGTGTGCCACCAGTAAAGCTGCAGACAGCACTGGCTCTGTGCCTATGTACCTGCAGAGCTGCACTTCAGCCCCCTCCTTTGACAAATCTTCTTCCTCCTACCCTGCGGTGTACAGTCTAGGGAGATGGAGTCCATTTCCATCCCCCTTGGCTACCACACCCTCTTTCTTCAGAAAAACAGCCTCGGCCCCCAACCCCATTTATTCATCTGCCTCTTCCACACCACTTTCTGACAGACAAGCACCCCCTTGCTTCTCAGAGGCCTGCACACATGATCTTACTTTGCAGCTCAAGCCTGCAACACTGCTCAGGTGGTCAGGTACTCATCACAACCCCCGCACAAGCAATTCTTGCAATGTGCCAGCCACATTAGGAGAGCCTCCGCTTTCTAGTGCAGTTACAGGGAAAGGAAGCTTTCTGCATTTGGTTCAAAAGAAACTGAAGTGTGTGGCAGAAGCAGCTGTTTAACAGCATTTCCTACTAGTGAATACAATGGCAAATCCAAAAGGTAGCATTAAGATCACCTTCTCTTTCTTCCCATGCTAGCTGAGTGCTGCACAGTCGTAGCCCTGGCTTTTGCTGTCACCTCCAGGCATACTGCTTCCCAGCATCGTAATTCATCCAGCTGAAAAGGCCGTTCTTTAAGGCAACCCATTTCCTTTAAATCAACCAACCTGTTCTGAAGTACACTTTGCCCAGTGACTCTTCCTGCAACTGGAAAGTAACTGGGCAAAAGGACGGGAATCCTCTAGCATCAAAAAGATCACATCAAAACCCTCTGTGCTGTGCTGTTCTTCTTCAGGGTTTAAAGACCACTACCTCAGTTGAACTCAAATCCTTTCCTCCATGGCCACATCTCATATGCCAGAGGTTGGAAGAGTCCTTTGCTAGTGAAGAACCCCCATAAACTGCTGAATGGGCTGTCCTGCAGATCCTAGTAACAGCTCTGACCTATGCTACAGGAGGACAGCTAGTTTGCTGGGATGGGACTGAAAGAAATTAATTCCAAGAGAGGTTTCTGCTATTCTGTACCCTCCTCCATGCATTTCATGCCCCTTCTTGCTCACCCAACTCCTCCATCCCCTCCCCCCCCAAAAAAAAACAAAATAATATAAGCACACCTTAGTATTTAAAGCTGGTAAAACAAGAACTTTAGTCTAGGGAAGACATGTATTAGTCCTTCAACATATATATAGGATTCTGGTTTAAATGCAAATCAACATTTAGAAGATCTCAGTGCTCTACCTCCTACTTGTTCTGCTTCCTCCAGCCACTTGGACAGTATCGATTTCAGTTTGCATGCGTTCTTGAAACTCAGCTGCAAGTTTTCAAACCGGCAAATAGTAGTTTGGCTGAATTCAGAGCCATGCACAGCAGCCAGCGCTTCTCCGACATTGGTTTGTGTATAACCTGTCAAAAATTAAGAGAAGAAAGTCACTTTGGAGCTTTCTAGAAATGATTACTTTCCTTGAGATGCTTAGCCCTTCACTGCCAACTCTTATGAATAGGGTGTGCCTGCAGTGTCTTTGGGATGGGCTTTCTGCAGAGGTCTGCGTGGCTGACTCCGAGCTCACCTCAGAGATGTGTTCAGTCTCCTGTTGGTTTCAGCAGAGTTTTACACTGATTTAGTGGAGTTTCACACTCTGAGATTCGGCATTTGAGAAGGATCCAGACACCCTATATCTTTCTTTCTATAGATGGTGCAATGTCAATAAACTAATCCCTGGTGGCACCGCTGGTCTCCTGTTATTTGTTGCAAAAACTGAGCGACCAGAGAAATGCTGCGGTTTCCATCCAGACACTGACTTTGTAGCTGCAGCTCCCTGCTCAGTGCTCTGAATACGTACTCACCATGTTCAGGGGTTTGGCTCATCACCTTCCCTTTCTGCCTCTGCGCTGGAACAGGCAGGATCTCTTTAGATGCTGAATGTCTCATGAGGCAGCTTTTTACCTCCAGTTTGATTGCACTAACTCTGTGTGTCTCAGCCTCAGACCCACAGCCCATATTAACTCTGTCTTCCCTTGTAAAGCTCACCCTCAGATTAGTTTTCCTGTGTAAACTGCATTTTTCCCGTCAGAGCATTAAGCCCCGTCTTACAAGCTCTGTGTCATTTGTTTGCATCAGAGGAAGTTTTTGTTCCCTCACAAATTCAGGATGAAGATGCATTAATAATTACAGTGCTTAACAGCGTGGGGCCTAGCAAACTTTTCCAATGGTATGGCTGACATTAAATACATGATATACAGCAAAACTGACCAAGTTGCAAATACTATTTTAAATCCTAAATTTTTGTTTCAGTCCTTATTTTTACACTCCAAATGGAACACAGTAGCTTTCTAGCTGTTGAGATAATGCATATATGCCTGTAATAACCTTATAATTTTTTTACATTTATAAAGCTAGAAGGATGCCCTATTTTGTAACGATATAATGTGGTGCTATAAGTGATAATGTAAAAATTGCAACTCTTTATTCAGAGTACCCAACATCTGTAAGTGGGTTGAATCTGCAGCGCTGGATGTTATTTTTCTATGGCACAGTTCATACAAGGGTGAGACAGGCTTTGACTTTGCAATGTACCTCTATCCCCTACAGGTGAGAAAGACAGGGCTCAGTCCACCTTTGTCGCAGCTAAGATTGTCCAGCAGAAGACAAGCACCTCACCGGAGACCCTCTAATGCAATCCACCTCCCATCAGCCCCAGTAGTTACCAGACAGCAACAAAGGTATCAGTTGCTCTGTACCTGTGTCTTGGCACAAGAAAACAAAACAGGAGGAGAAGCTTCCCACTGATATGAAAGATTTGCCATGGATGTCACCCATCTTGTATACCAAAATGACACTGCACCATCAGGTGAAACACTTCATGGGGAAGAGGACAGATATGAGAGGTTAGAGCATGTGCTGTCCTAAGTTGCAGAAAATCTGGGGCCGTGCAAAATAATGCACCTGCTACCGCATGTAATTTAATGAACAGCAGTAATTTTCTCTGCACTTAAGACAAATAATTTAAGGGCAGGAAAATTTAGAGTCTCTTTCTGTGTACTAAGAGGCAAAAAGCTGTAGTTCATTAATTCTGTGGAAGTCTTCTAGGAATGGAGAAAGTCTGGCAGTGCGAAGCAGGATTAGAGTTATGATTAGAAAATGCTAGACCATAAAACATTTGGAAATAATGGGGCTTTCACTTTCAGAATTTTTCAGCCTTTTTTTTGCAGCTATAATCACATACCCAGCTTAATTCTCCGCAGCTTAAATTCGTTAGCAAATTTCTCCAGTTCCCTGATTTCAGGGGAGTCCATGTCAACGGGCTCTTCGACAGACTTGGTTTTTCTGCGGAACTCCTGCTTGAAGTCTGAGGCGGTGGGATCGTCTGTGAGGAGGGACTGGTGCATGGGCGTGAAGCCATGGCCCAGGGCACAGGAGCTGGCGCTCAGGGCGTGCTCCGGGAATTTATAAAGGCAAGGGGTCAGGCTACCTGAGCAACACCAAAAAGAAAACTCAGTACAGTTATTCCCTACTGCTACACAATAGAAACATGCCTTCATCATCTTGTAATCCATGCCTGTAATATTTATTATATAACATATGTGGAAGTACCCAAGAGTGAGGATAGGAGATACGGTCTCTCTCTTGTCCCAATACATGAAAACCAACCAGCAGCCACTTTCACAGGCCACAGCCATCCTATTTCTTAGCAAACTGTGGTGCACTTAAATGAGATACTTAATGGTACAAACTTAAATAACAATCCAGGGCTGCAGCTGGAATGAAGTGGCACAAAAAGATTGATGGATCTATGTCATTTTGAGTCACCTAAAATGTGCCACTCTCTATTTTCTGTTACAAATAACATTCACATGTAAACACGATTTGATGCTCAGACAAGATACTATCTTGGTTTAGCTTCAGCATAAAATTTGAGTAAATACACAGGTACAAGCTCAAAGAAAAAACAAATCAAACCCCAGAACAAATTCAGAATGATTATTCTGGCTTAAAAAGAAATTGCTCGAGGACAAAACAAAACTATCTCATGCTACTTTTTGTTCAAAAATGTCAGAATTAACAAGGAGATTCAGTTAAGAGCAAAGGCTGTTTTTTTGCTAGATATTGTACATAGAGCTAAAGAGTCTCTGACTTGAAGGGGAAAAAAAAATAATTGGAGAAATGTTAACACCCTTCAGTGTATCTGGAGCAGCCAGTAAATTCCAAGTTCTGAGGACATCCTTCCCAATTTTCTAAATTACACAAAACTTTGTAGCAGAACTCAGAACTTCATTAACCTCCCACCCCTTCCTCTATTTTCTTTTCTTGTCTTCACTGCTCCAATTGCTCTTGTCCATGTTGGAGGTTCTAACCCCATAGGAATACTTTATATGCTTCACACAGGATAACCACAAAACATTTTCTCAAAAAAATAAAGGAAAAGACTGAAAGAAAAGAGAAGGACTTGCTTTGCAAGGTGCTGACACCATTTACCACATTGGGATGTGGCATAGTGCAGGTCTGCAAGATGCGACTCTGGGAGAGACTTGCTGATAGCATCTCTGGAGTTGCAGGCTTGATGCCTAAAATAAGGAGTAAGGGTAAAAAAAGAAAGAAAAATGACAGTGCATTTATTTTGGAATGAAACGAAATGAACGTCTGAACAATACCTTTTGTTTAATACCTATGGACTTTTCCTGGGGATCTAAACAATGTCAGGAATGTTTGCAATAGATACATGACAATGAAATACGAGCATTTGGACATTTGCACCCAGGGAAGGAAGCTTACTCACCATCCGTAAAATTCCCTATGCAGATTTATTCATCTATGCTGACTTACTGTAATATTTCCTTCATCCTAAGTGAAATAAAATGCTGAGCTTGATTTTCCTAGGAGTTGTGTTAATTTGGTTTATTGCATTATCTCATTCACTGCTGCTTCAACTTGCGTAGAATAACAGTTCCTCTTTCTTACTCAGCCTGAGACAGGGAAAACAGAGCAGGATGCTCTCCTAGCATACATTCTTGAGTGCAACTCCTAGCATACATTCTTGAGTGTAACTCCTAGCATACATTCTTGAGTGTAAAAATCCCCAATCATCTATACAATCTTGCCTGCTGAATTCAGCTATCCTTCCATCATGCCACCATTTCATATCATAGCTCCAGTCAGGGCTCCATCACCCCGGGTAGTACACTGGTAATACACTCATATATCAGCTACATCACTCCTGGTCCCTCAAAAAGTGATGAGCACCACGGAAAGTGGGCATAGGTGAGCAAAAAGAGCAGCGCTGTCCCAGTTATGTAGAGAGAAATAAGATACAGGGTGATTTGCTGAGAGATGCAGAAGTTTGGAGAAACTCTGGGCACGGACCCCTAACAACCTAGCCCCTTTTCTAGTGCCTTAACCCCAGGTCCTGTCTTCTTTAAGCAACTGTCTTGAATCAGTCCCTCTAAAGGAAAATTGACCAAAATCAACATGCTCACCCAGCTGAGGGTATGTCTCTTACCTGCCATCACCCCATAGGTAGACGGTTGATTTCCATAATGGCAGGACGGCACAGAGTAATGAAGGCCTGCCAAAGTGTTTCCCAAAGTTGTCATGGCAAAGTGGATACGGGAGCATATAGGAGTTTGGATCAAAGACAAAACAGACAGGACTGGTAAGAAAATGTGGGAGGATTCAAGGCACAGACTTTAAGTTCAGAGACAGACACAGCAGTTTTTGTGTGCATTCAGTAAGCATTTAACTCTGGGCCATAACCATCAGGCTAACACTGCTGGAAGCCCAGACACTTGGCCAGGTTGCACCAGATAAGACTGCCAGTGAGAGAGACTCTGAGCCAAGACCAGAAATGGTCATGCTGTGGTCTCGGTGCATTGTTTTTAGTATAAGCTATGGACATAACCCGGTTTACATATACTGCTGAGCAAGGGAAACATTGAACTCTCCAGGAGGAGAGACGTTCCCTTCCCCACCCAACTTCCACACACCATTTCATTTAATCTTACATAAAAACTTGCTCTATGTTCCCAGAAAATTGATTTGCTACACTGTTGTGCAAACCCCACAGTGAACACAGGCATCAAGGAAGGATTTGGGTTTCCAAAAGCAGCAGTTTGGGACATTTGGTTTGAGGCATCCAGAAGTCACATTTCCTTAAGTGCCAAGCCACCAAAAACTTTTCAGAGTGCTTTGGCAGGGTGGTAGGAAAACAGGATGATAGACTTTAGGCTCTTCTAAAAAGTTAGGCCTAAGTCAACATTTTCCATCAGCAGCACCATCAAACACAGAATTAATTTCTCTCTAGTGTTTTCAGAGGGGTCTTTCAGGTCTGTGCTCAGTAATCGCCAGTGCCTGAAGCATCAGGCAATTTTTAACTGAATGCAAAATGAGAGATACGTCTGTTTCTCATGCATAACTAAGCACACAAATGTATATACTGTCCTCTCTAACAACTATAGAAAGTATAAGATTAAAAATTCATGTTTGTGAACATTCAGGTATGTAAAACTGCACTTCAAAGCATACATTCTAATTATTCAAAACAATATCATTATTTAGGGATTAGAATTGCTGTTTTTTACAACAGTAATTATAACAGTAAAGTGTCCTGTTTAGATACACTTATGCAGATATAAAATCTATTAAAACAAGCATGCTTATGCTAGTATAAATGTACCCAAAATAAAGATTTCATTAATGATACTAATGCATTTAGAGCAATGCAACTTCTCTGTTGAGATAAGATCTAAGCATTTACTGCTCTTTTTTTCTTCTATTATTTCACATTTCATAGACTATAACTTTTATGCGTAAAAATAACATTTTCAACTTGCTAATAGGGATTTAAAACTAAATAGTGAGGATGATGCTATTTAAATTAAATAATAACAATTAAAGCATTGACAATACTGCAGAACATCAGCTTTATGATATGGTATAGTATTTGAGCAGAAGTATATTCACTGCTGTTTTGTGATGCAGAATTGTCACATACATTTAAAAAAATTTTGACATTTAACATAAGCCGTTATTCAAAATTCTTTCATGTCTACTTTGTGAACAAATTCTCCTTAGATGCTTTCACCAGAATGGTATTGTTTTTTACAATTTCTGAATCTATGTACAAAGTTTGTAAATGTTTACTCATTATAGTTAGCACCCTCTGTCACTGCTTCATTCTCACAGGGTCATTTGCTAAATGTGATCCTGCAAACAAAATTCCCACTGACCACAGTGGTATTTGTTCTTGGGTGGTAACTACAAAATATCAAACCCCAAATCTGATGCAGATGAGCAAATGCTTTTGGCTGGCTGTCACCATATATAGCTTTTATTATGAATCAGATGAATCTAGAAAATATTCGTATGATACAGATACTTAAAATCTGGCCGCATACAAAATTTAAATTCTCCTATTCCCTACTACCACTGCTAACCAACAGCCGCATTCGGATATTTTGAGTCTCCTGCTTAATGTAGAAGATCCTGTTATCTTTCACCGATGCCTAGTTTTCATTACTTGCATGCTTTTTCTTAGTATTAAAATGTTTTATTACCAATGCACTTCAGGAGAAGGGTAGTTTCTCGCTAAGACTCCAAATAAAACTGTTACCTTAATGCAATTTCAAATAAATAAAATCTATTTCTTGTTCTGTTTCTGAAAGCTTTCTATCAACGATTCCTGTATTCCAGAATCCCACTTCTGCAGGCTTAAGGCTGCAAGAAAAATCTCTTTCTCTTGCTGTGTCTCTCTCAGGTAGTTTAGTGATTATATAGTCCTAGTATTCAAATGCAATTAATTGGATTATATACACAAATAGAGAAAAGTAAAAAATACGGATGAGACTTCTGCCACCAATTTGGAACATCCCACTTAAATCTTAGTCTTGATGCAGCATACAATATGCTTTGTAAAGCAATGTTTCTCCTTCCTGAAAGCTTCCCCAAATGATATTTAGACCTGACCTGTTTTATATACATTTCCTATTTAAAGCAATTTATATTATTTTAAATTGTGATTACATAATAAACAAACTTTCCATTAATTTACATGACACTTGTAATTGAAGACTATACACCCATAACAACTGTGACAGGGTTTGAATCCATTCTCAGTTAATGAATTGGTAGAATACTTGAGCCTAATCTTGTAACAAACTAAGAGAAAGCTACAAATTTAGCTAAAACACAAACATTTGGGCGGTCCTGATTCACTCATCACACAGAGCTTTGTGAAAATGTTTCTACTTTAACGTAGTCCCAATCTGACATAGAATTGATACCAAACACTAAGTATTGCAGAACTTGAACACCTATCATCCAAAAGCATTACAAATGAGAGTTACTGAGAGCAAGATTATTTTTAAAAAGTACCTGTAGACACAACATTGGTGGCATGGTTAGAAACCGGCAGGCACTCTGCAGCGCTGTGATGCATTATCAGAGGCAGAGAGGGCGAAGAGTCAGAATTCAAGGGTACAAAGGTGTCAGATGAAGCAAACGCTTGGCAAGTCATACCCTCCAACAGGCAAAAGAGCCACTTGCCCCTGTTTTCTGACAGAACAGATCCTGCGTGATTAACGGCTGCTCAAATCTCTTCCAGGCTTTTACCTGCATATACATATACAGGAGGGCTCCAGAGCACAGGGAGGTCGTGTGCAGGTATTTATACCACTAGGAAATCCCTTTATCCATTTTAATGTTCTTTTCCCAGCAATATTGCTATACTGCTACAGAGCCTCCTTCCTTCCCACACAAACACAATACGTGTCCAATTAATGGTGAGGGAAGAAGAGGGAAACCAGAGACACGATTTGACAGATATTTTCAATTAGGTCTTTTGTGAAGAACAATGGCCAGAAAAAAAAATATAAAAGTATCGTCTCCAAAGTCGGTAGCACCGAGACAGGTACGTTTAATACTAAGTAGGTTTCCACAGTTAACACCTGCCCCCAAAATCTCATCTGGACAATTTTCTGGAAGGCAACCCTACCTGGAGCACTGCATTCAGCTCTGGGGCCTCCAACATAAGAAGGACATGGAACTGTTGGAGCGGGTCCAGAGGAGTGTCACAAAAATGATCCGAGGGCTGGAACACCTGTCCTACGAAGACAGGCTGAGAGAGTTGGGGTTGTTCAGCCTGGAGAAGAGAAGGCTCTGGGGGCACCTTACAGCAGCCTCTGAGTACCTGAAGGGGGCCTACAAGAAAGCTGGAGAGGCACTTTTTACAAGGACAGGTAGTGATAGGACAAGGGATAATGGCTTTAAACTGAAAGAGGGTAGATTTAGACTAGAAGTAAGGAAGAAATTCTTCACTATGAGGATGGTAAGGTAATGGAACAGGTTGCTCAGAGAAGTTGTGGATGCCCCATCCCTGGAAGTGTTCAAGGCCAGTTTGGATGAGGCTTTGAGCAACCTGGTCTAGTGGAAGGGGTTCCTGCCCATGGCAGGGGGGGTGGGAACCAGATGATCTTTAAGGTCCCTTCCAATCCAAACCATTCTATGATTCTATGATACGGGAGCAATCATACATGTTATTGTGTCATTTTTCAGCAATTATTGCAAAAAAAGTGGTATTGCATTGAGCCATTCTGCAGGATCATTGATAGTATCTGTAAATGTGTTTTGGGGAAGGCTGTGTCTGAAGTTGTTGAGAAATTTCAGAATTACTGTATATGACAAATTGCACATGTGTTTTAACAGTGGTGAGGCTCTACACTCATAACTACTATTGATACATGTACATGTACATTGAAAAATGTACAAAAGCTTTAACATAATCATTGCAATACTATGGAAGATACTGTCATCAAATGAACTGCCATCTGTATTACTCTGGGCTTGGCTTAATATATATTAATGTCTGTGGATTCATGAGTATGCTGACTAATGAGTGAGAACTGAGTCTTAAACTCTAGCATTTCATTCAGCTAAGGGTGTATTTGGAACCTATTCAATTCTCATATCAGAGCATGGCACTGAAGAAAACTAGGACAGAAGTCAACAATGATGACATTGCCTTATAACACCCTACAGACTATAACCAGTTCTCAAATGGTATATACTTCTATACCACAAATAATTTTGTAAGCTCCAATGGCAGATGAGTAACACTTGGCCAGAGTGCTATGCATAAAATGTTACTCAACTGAGTGGAAATTCAACAATTATTTTAAGCATTTTCACCTCTGATGACCTTTTCTCCCTTGGCAAGGAGCATGATACATCCACAAGGAGCTTCAGTCCACCTACCTCTACTGGGGTTTTGAAGCCATGGAAGAAAAAGAAACACTAAGAATAACTTCACAGCTCTATCATTGACAATTGCTTTTTTTCAAATCCCAAGAGGTAATATTGCACTCATAGCTAGATGCAAAGAAGTTGTAGCCTGTCCCCAAGTACAAGATGGAGCTCACTTCCAGATATTCATTTCTTCCTGAGGTCAGGAGATACATCTAACTTTGCCCAGGTGCTCATGCTTTCCAGACCTATACAGTTCATTAGAGGAGGTGGTAGCAGGTTCAGGAAGGGCGCTCACCTGCAGAAGCTGGGACCAAGAGCTGGGCTTCAAACTGTCTTACCCAAGGTTATCCTATGGCTCTGAATATCATAATTTCATGGTCAGTTTTAAAGCTCTGCCTCACAGCAGAAGGATTTTGCTGATATTTGCTCTTTGTATCCTAATTCCTATCTAGATCTGCAGTAATAGATACTCTTCTGCTTGGTTAGGGAGATCCTAGGGCCACACAGACCTGAGAATCACCTCCTTACTGCCATGCTGATACCTCAGGAACCTGCACCAGGTCTTTTTCCAAGGACACCCCATTCTGGCTATGAGAATGTGCTAATCACAAGAAAAAAGGATGATACAGTGCTTCTCTCCTGTGTCAAGAAGCAATCAGACTTTAGGACTGGAGAAGTCAGCTTTAACAGCAGTTTCTCTCCACTGACTACACTCACAAAAGACCCGAGTTGTGCCAGGCTGGTAGACCACATACAGGAGACCTGGAGTGATTGGGTTGTTTTTTTTTTGTTCATTGGTTGGGTTTGGGTTTTGTTTTGTTTTTTAACTCTTAATCTTACATGACTGTAAAGGCAACCCAAGGTTCTTTTTTCCTCCTCAAAAATCAACAGGATATGCCAGCTTATCTACAGCCTCAGAGCAGAAATACTCCCTCTTACTTCGTTACATGACCTATATCTGTCCTCCCTCCAAACTGCATTCTTGGGCCAGATCTTAAAAAGAAAGACAGAACTGTACTAATATGTACTAATAAATACCAGTCACCATCTGAATCTCAATACTTAGCATCCCAAGTTTGGACAGCTTATGAGAACCAAATGGATGTGTCTTTTTCTAGTGAGAGAGTGCTTTATGATTAAGAAATGATACTCAAATGGACCAAGTGATATACATGGAAGTCATTATTACCCAGAGAGCCCTCTCTTCCCTTATTTCTGAATCATCTTCTAATAGTTAGAAATGAAAATGTAACAGTTCAGCTGGGGGATTCTGCCATAAATTTCAGACCTGCAGCCATTGACTGAAAGAGATTGTCCCTTCTCTATGTTTACAACTGCTCTCAAAAATTCAGCAGGTTTTTTCTGTCTTGAGACACAGCCCCCATTCTCCAACTGGAAGGTGATGTGTTGTTGGTACATGTCACAGTAAAGCTTATCTGCCCCCTCCTGAATTCTCAGTTGAAACTGGCCTTTCAAGTGGCTACTAATTCTATAAGGACTAGAGAAAATTAAGCCCATTTTTGCAATGTCCATTATGGGATAATGCTGAGCTCACTTTAGTTTCTTCCCTTTAGATATCTCCAATTTTTACTTCATGTCAGGACACTGGCTCTTTTCCCCCTAAAACTATTCTGATTGAATCCCAAAATACTGAAGAGAACCTTCAAAAAACCTTCGAGGTTTTGTTTAACAGAATTAAGCTTTTTATTTTTGCTTTTTTTTTTTTTTGTTGTGGCAGAAATATCCCTTCACATGGTTTTCTCAGCTTGGAAAGCCTCTCATTGTAGGCTCTCAGGGCTGGCTGGGAGACAGCCAGGGAGAGCACCATCATTTTGCTCTACAGGAGCATAGCATCTCTGTTACAAAGACATGATCCCATGCTGATCAACAACATACACTTTCATCGTCACGTTTGCCAAGCACTACATAATTGCAAAGGAAACCAGTCACAGTGCAGGTCTTGGCAGCATCATTCATTCTTTCATTCATGTCTTTGAGACCTTCTTCTAGATAAGTTACAAGTATTAGGCTTGTTCAAATAAAGAGCTTGTAGAGATGGAAGGTTTTGTGTGTATAGATACATATACACACACCCCTATGCATCTCTCCCTCCCAATAATGCACCTCAGAGAACCTCTGGTTCCTTTAGCAGTAAGCTTCCCTTTTGCCTTTACTGCACATGGGGTGAGAGATCTTTAACTCTTCCTACTTCTGATACTACTACAATTTGCATCTTGTCATCCTTGTATGTTTTTGCACAATGTACTTGTACGTAAAAATTCCTCTATCACGTTTCAGTTTTATGCAGAATACCTAACTTCCCAGGTTTTAATTCCATAATTTCATGTTTAGTTTTTACTGAGTTGGGTAAAAACTGTAAAATAAATAGAAAGAAAGCAGAACATTACCTTCTGACTTGTTTCTATTTTGCCAGTACCCGTCTTTTGCAGATACACAATAAAACAATGGGTGAGCATTCTCCAGCTGCATTCCAAATTTCCAAAGAATCCCAGCTCTACTGGGCTTTCAGTTTTATCATTCCTCTGTGTAAGGTATTTTCTTAATTTATTTTACTCCTGGCACACTCTGCACTGCTCAGCAATCATGCAAAGCTGAGCAGTCTGTCCCAACTGTTCTGCATGAAGCATCCAAGCTCTGCCCGCTCAATCCTGCGTAACAAGAGCATCTGCAAAGCATAGTGGAGGCCATTTCATATGCACATGGACTCTAAAAGATCCTTATTGGAACAGCAAGTGCTCAGTTCCTCCTCACTCCATGTCAACTCAGTAGCACACCTGGGCCTCGACCCTCAGGCAGAAAAAATCTTACCATTACTGCACAGGGTATGTGGGAAAGCTGGTCTGTGAAGTCCACAGTAACAGTGAGAGTAGCCCCAGCCTTCCTTAAATAAAGATGCTTGGGCTGCTTCTCAGTGTCACAGGTACGCTTTATTTGTCAAGGACTTCACAGAATAGTCTCAAAGGTAGGTGGTATCAGTCGGAGTTGGAAGTACTGAACATCATGACAAGGCCAGGCTGAGAGAGATTTCAGCAAGTCTCAGAATGTAAGCATTAAATATGCCAGTATTATTACACAAAACTAGAGAGCTGGACAGAAATAATCACCAGTGTTATAATTGCAGATGCTGTGTCGTTTTTTGCAAGATTTTAGTATATTCAGTAGTGCACCACTGCTCTAAAGATCTGTATGTTTACACAATTCTTCCCCTTATTTTTATTATCTGGAAAGATCTTTAACTAAAATCACTATGCTCACGTTGTTATTGAAATACTAAAAAGACAGAGGGATATCATAGATTTATGGTTTACTTCCCACACAGTAAATGAAAAAGACATCTCTAAGTACATTACACAGTGCACAGGAAAAAAAAAGTATCTTCTTTCTTAGGTAAGACATAAATCGACTAAATAACTGTCAGTGTATGCCATGGATAGTTTCATCCACAAACGATAGGGTGGGAGGGAGGATTAAAAGTATTTAAGGAAGACACTTTCCCAGGAACCAGCACAATGCAATTCACTTTTAAAAACCTATAGAAGGCTTATCCGGACTTGCTGACAAAGTCTGGTTCACTGGACTCTGAGTAAAAGACATGGGTAATTGCTTTAGAGCAAACAATGGCCTTAAAGCCCGATTTAGACCAAGTGGGACTACTTGATAAAGGCCAAAAGGAACGTACGATTATTTGTTTCTCCGAACCACCTGTCTTTAATGTTAGATCATCTCTGCAGAAAAGAGCCCCTAAACGTAGAGCACAGACATGATCTCTTATCTGCAGGGAAAGGTGTTGTTCCCACGGCTCTCAAAGAACAACCTGAGCCTTTTCAACAGCTCCCCGTACAGCGAGCATCATAAAATATCTTTAAACTTACAGATAAGATTTACAAACTTAAATAATACAGATATACCAGTTCCACTGGTTTGCTTCATGCTCAGACTGGTACTTCTCAAAATGTTTCATGTTGCAAATACACTGCTGGGGAGAGACCCTCACACTTCATGGCAGTGGTCCAAGCTTGTTGCAGTGTAACTCTAGTGAAAAGCAGTGTAGGATCGGGCTGCAAACAGGTATGGCAGTGGACCTATACCAGACATGAAAGTTATCCAAGTATGTGGAAAAAAGAAGTTGTAGTTAAAATCTTCAAAACATTTACAAAATACTAACAATAATAACGATTTCATGATTGTTAAAGGCCAGGTTTGAAACTCAGCTCTGGTGTGCTTGACTCATTTTCCGTTAATTCAGGGCCACATAACATACTTTACAGTCGTAAAAATCTATTTTTCCATGTGATTTTTCATTTGGAAAATTGGAAATTTTCCATCTCATACACCTGGTTATGGATTTAAATCCACACAGTGCTATTTCTAACAACCTAACTTTTCAGTGAGCACTCTTACTCCTGGCCAAGTGATTTCTTTCAATTTCTCTGATGTTCTTTCAGAAAGGGTGTCTGTAACACCAGGAAGGTTTTATCATGCAAACAGGGCTTTTGCTACAGTAGCCAGACCATTTATCCTTTCCCAGTTTTCCCTTTTATATTACAAGACAAACATTGCTTTCACATAGCTTTTGTAAATATTCATGTACACTGAATATTATGTAAATGGTGCTGTGAACCTTGCAAATTCAACATTGCCTCACAGCTTCGAAGTACTAACCTTTTTTTAAATTTTTTTAAAAGAAGTTAGTAAACTCCCCTCACATCAGACTGAGTCGTAAAAACAGTTATTATTTGACTTCATTATCTAGCTGCATCTAAGCTGAGATTTCAATTATGAATCAAACTTCTGCAGTCAGAAGTTGTAACAGTTGGACTTGATGATCTTAAAGGTTTTCTCCAACCTAAACAATTCTATAAGTCTATATTTCTTGATATTTTCAGATTCAAAAATGTGTTTAATTAGAAAAAATACTTTCAAAAAACCAGATCATTCATCCATATGATATAGTATATGTTTACTAAAACTTAGTTAAAACAAGCAACAAGAAAATCAGAGTCATTTTGTGACGATCAAAATTGTAAAATGTAAAAGAGCTGCTAAGTCTTTGATTTCATGGTACTTTCTAAAAAAGAGAAAAGCTCTCAACATGGTACCTGGGCAAATGAATAGTAGTTAGATATGTTTTATTTTTTGCCTGCTGGATAATAACACGAAATATTTGGAAAAACCCTAGGAGTTAAAAGTTACTATAACATAGAAATCAGTTACACTCACTTGTACTTTAAAAGTCCCTTCACATTCCCCCAAATGGTGCAAACACATACATCCCTTGCTTCTCAGTTTATACTTTCATTAACAAAACAGTTTCGTCCCAAACGCAGTTAATCGAAAAGTCATGTATATTTAAAAAATAAATTAAAAAAAAAATTGAAAGAAGGAGAACTGACCAGCTCCAGGTGTCAAATACTACAGAAATGCCCCTTTATACCCTGAAGAAACACAAAGATGGAAGGAAACAAAGATGTAAATGGATGAGTGTAAGCACACTGGGGGCAAAGAAAGTATAGCAAATTAATGAGACCTTCGAGAGACAGCTTGACAGGGTAAAGCTACTAACCTAGATCCCTGAACTCATAAAACTCTTCCCAGAAAATGCCTTGGAACCATCCAGATTGGCCATCCAAATACCTACTGACCTAATACTGAAATTCATCAACATCAGACACAGCCTAGGACCACATCACCTACTCTCTGCAGCTTTGCTGTGAATTGTCCATTTACTATTACAGATTACAAGATCTGTCATAAAAACTAAAATCTATCTGGCAGTACAAGCTTTCCCCTATCCAAAATGCAAAAAATCTACCAAGCGTAACTTATTGTCAGAAACTGGGCTTATACAATTAAGCGGTTTTATTAAACAATGAAAATGAGCAACGCCCCAAATGTTTTGCTTGAAAACATCTTTCACTTCACATATCTCCAAAAGCAAAATATCTTTTTAATTCCCAGAGAGGGCATTGAAGACCAGCCTCACTACCTTTCAAAAGGATTTCAGAAATTCTGTTCTAGAGGTCAAAAATCTTGAAAGGATCAGAGCACATTTAAAAGGTCAAAACGTTCTTCCGTAGCTCTTTATCACAGTGAGATGCCTTTAGCTTTACAGCCCGTGCCTTCTTTGAACAACATACACCTCCTGTTATTGTCCTGGGAAGACATATTTCATGAGCTGGTTTTATATCCATTTCCAGCTCTTGGTGGATCACAGCAAAGTCTCTGCTGTAGCAAGACAATCCTCATGAGCATCTTCACGCCACATAGTGGAAGAACATGTTTTTACCATACATTCTTTATGTGACCTCATCTCTGACTCCTTACAATTAACTTAATTAGAAAGAATACCAAAGAAACTTTGGTAGCCTAGACACTTATTGTAAGCTGCCATCAGTTTCACATGATTCACAGCCAGAGGCAAACGTGTGCCTCACCTGCCCGTGCCTCTCTAGGGAAATCCGAGAGGCGTGCAATAGGTAACAACTGAAATCACATTCTGGGAGACTGATTAATACTTTTGGCCATTGCTCAACTTTATTGGAAACTTGGGACAAGGATAAGTTAAAACTCACAGGAAATGTACTGAATAATGAGGATTTTCATTTTTTTTGTCCTCCTTCTCCCTCTGGCATAACAATCGCCCTCTGATGTGCTCATCCGCTTCCCTCCTCTGCTCTGTGCCTCCCATCCCTGCTCCCCATTCCTCCCTCATTACATGTCACAGAAAAGAGGAACAGGTTCATATGTTCCCAATTATATTTGGATATCTGACCAGCAGAACTGATGAACACTTTTCAGCTCTAAAGTTGTTCCAAAACTAAAAGCAAAGTCTTCAGTTTCAGTAATTTTTGGCATAAAATAAATGAAATCAACGTATTTAAATGGAAGGTTTCAGCTTTAATGAAAAGTCATTCAGAGTTTCAGAAATTATATCAAAAGCCTCACCCAATGCTCTGGGCATCTTCGATGAGCTTTCAAAAGTCAAATACTTTTTTTTTAATTAGCTGATATTGCATTAGATAAAATATTCAAAGATTTTTGATCTGCAGTATTACCAGTGCTGTTTAGTGCATATAGTACAGATAGCTTCTATAAAATAAATTGTGGGAGGAAAGCTTTCCAGACAAACTGCAACACAAGACATTCACTTTCTTGGGATTAATCAAAATTTGTGATAATTTATAGGATAATAATGTTGCTTGATAAAATTTACAGTAGTAAAGGCATAAAAAGTGTGTGGATTTTTCTAAATTTAATTTGAATCTTCTGAGGTTACTGCCTTTAAACAACTCTAATTCTTCAGATCACAGTTTACAAAGACACATTTTGCTTTTTCTTACCAAGGTAACTGTAACGTTCATACTTCATCCTGAAAAATTACCTGTATTTATCTAGATTCAGTCTAATTAAAATGACAGCAACAATCAAGTTAAAAAAAAAACAACAAACCAAAACAAATCCATAACTGGACTCTGAAATACACTCAAAATATTAGGGTTAGATTTTGATGTCCTCACTGAGCAGTACATTATGCAGTAAGCAGTCTCAAAATACTCCAAAAACATTACTTAGTACAAGTACAGCTGGCAAGATGTGAGCTAAATGGGACTCTCTAATTTGCCAAAATTATTAGTGGTGAGAAGTCAATTATTTCTGTATTTATGGAGCTAAGTGATAAAATTATGTGTCTGTCTTTCGTTATCAATGTAAAATAAAGGTCATCAGCTGGCTGCAAAGATCAAGACCTAAAAGAGACTATTATGTGAGCTCCCAGAAAATCCTAGTCATCTATATTCAAACCTGAACTTTTCCTGCACACACTGCATTGATGAATATTAGTGCATTAGACAGACAAACATCATCAGCTCGACACGGTCAGTAGTTTTGAGTTTCATTACCAAACAAAACATCTTGCGAGCAAAGTGATTTCATTAGCATATTCAAACCACTGACTGGCTCAGTCTGAAGTTCATCTAAAATTCTTTGAAATATGAGACAAAATTTTAATTCTTAAATATCACATAGCATTTAAAATGCATTATTCTTTAGGAAAGTATTTCATAACTCTCACTAAAAATTTAATCCACACAACTCGATTAATCATTACTAAGCAGTGCTAAACCTGAAAAGTGCAGCTTCTCAGTAAAAGAATAACCATCATGGTACAGCACCACTTCGCCCTTTCATATCTCCTTTCATCTAAAGACCTCGTTGTTGTCCCCAGAGGTATTGCTTCCATTTTACGGATGAGGAAACTGATGTTTAACACATCAAGTTCTTGGCTCACCCAAGAGAATACAAAATCAGTGGCCAACCTAGGTACAGCAGACAGATCTGTCAATGACATTTTGATCAATGCTTCACTTATAAAACTAATCACCTTTTAAATGTATTCCTGTGCCATGGGGGAAAGCCTGAAATGTTTCACTAGGTGGACAAAAGGACTCAAAAATTCCACTTGCACTTTCCAGGCTGTGTCCAAGGGCAAAGGACCATACTCATCCAGTCTCCAAACTCAGAAGCCACTGTCCAAGATCTGAGCTGATTCAGTCTCAATACAAGTTGGCAGAGGAGAGATCACCCTCTCATTTCAAATACAAGTGAGAACGGGGGTTAGGGAGAGGCTGCTTTCTGATTTTTTTTAAATGTAAGAAGTAAAATTATTTTCTTCATGTATGCACTGCTCTTAATATATTGCTCAGGTCAGAAAGTGGGAATCTTCCCAAAGCACAACACAACTAAACTCAAACAATAACAACGGAGCGATTGTCATAAACAATTGGCATGTGACTATGAGAATTATTTATTGTTAGAAAGTGTTCAAACATGTTCCTTTCTCCACAAAGCAAGTATTTTAATGCTTCTCATTGGAATTACATCTACAGACCTCTCACAATATCACTGTTCTGTGAACGAGGGCCTCGCTCTCCTTTTAAAATGCCTGACCACACAGGTACTGTGCGTACAGAAACCATGCTGGCACAATAGGGCTTTGAAATTTCCTTTTAAATCACAGCACTGCATTTTACTCTGACAGTGTACACATGGCAAGAAGCTTCTCACCGTACCGGCAGGTGTGCTGGCCTGAAGCAACAGATATTTAAATAAAATACTGTGCCATTTCCCAGGTGTTAAAACAAACAAGCACAACTCAAACATGTGAGAGGGGTAAAGCAGGAGAGGGGACTTCTTTATAGAGAATCACCCTGGGCAGATGGAACTCCAAGATTAGCTCAACGGCATTTAGAGCTTTGCAATCCCCTCTTTCTTCCCGTGCAAGGAAGCCCTGTGTTTGGGCCATGAGCAAGGAGACCAGCACTAGGCTGCAGGTAGGGAGCGTGATTCCCAGCACAGCTCCACTATAGGTGGCCCTCCTGTGCCACATACTAAACCCTGAAGCTGCCGT
This sequence comes from Egretta garzetta, assembly GCF_000687185.1. Classification (NCBI taxonomy): domain Eukaryota; kingdom Metazoa; phylum Chordata; class Aves; order Pelecaniformes; family Ardeidae; genus Egretta; species Egretta garzetta. Next base: position 1,163,496 of record NW_009259100.1, read on the forward strand.
GCAATGCTGTGGCCTTCCTCCTGCCCCACCACCATCAGAAGAAGTGGTTGGCCAGCCTCCACCTCTCCCTGGGGCTGTTGGACAGCCTGTGGGGCCAGCAGGCAGCCGGGGAACATCAGCACCAGACACAGCCACCTGGGAACTCTTGCATTTCACACGTGAAGAGCAGCAGTCAGATAACTTTGTAAGAATTCCCTTTTGGAAGGGGATTTCTTCCCCTCTGGAGCAGTCAAACACTCCCCAGCTTGTTATTCCCCAGTGCCTGCAAGAACCCCCCGAGGAACCTTGAGGATCCTCCCAGGCAATGACCTTTTCCTTCACCTGCCAGGCAGTGCCTATCTTGGGACTTCACAGCGGCTGCAGGATCTGGGTTTTTAAGGAGGTCTCCAATAGGACACTTGCAAAGGATGCATTAAGTCAGGGGACTCCCATAGTACAGAGCACAATACACCCAACCCAGGGACTTTAAACATGATTTTTCTCCACACGCTCTTTCCTATGAGGGGAGGAGTCACTGTTGCAGCCTCCCCTGCACAACAAGGACGCGGTAGGGAAGGAACAGGGTGCCTGCTGCTGACCGCCGTTCTCTACACATTTTACACCATTTACCATGATATTGCAGTGGCTGAGGGGAAATAAGGAAGGTAGTGCCCTTAAGCCAGTCCTTGTAGTAACTTAGCACAAAGAAACACAAATAGTATTCTTCATAAGTCACTGTCAAACTATCAGGTTTCTTTTACAAGAATAATTATCCATGTGTGACGTTGAATAATATGTCAGTAACACACAGGATTCTGTGCAGACTGCATACTCCAAGAGGACTATACCCAAGGAAATACTAACCTTTCCTATGCATGCTACCTGGACAAAGGGTGAGAATATACAGAAATGAAAGGTACTCATCCATATAACACAGCCTAGGAAGAGGCGATGGAGGAGCGCTAATAAAATTCCCCTCCCCATTCACCCTCCCTGGTTCAGACCAATACGAATGAGTATTTTCAGAAGCAAAGTGGAAGCAAGCACAGAGAGATGGTTTGAAAACAACATCTTTGAGTTCAATGTGGTCTTGAGGTCTACACAAAAGATGGTGCCATATCCCCACCACTGCATTATGAAATATATTTACAACCATAAGGCCATGTTTACTGATCTTTCCATAACACAGTCCATTATAAACCACAAGAAAAACCTGAAGCCAAGCATCTATGTGAAACATGTTGCCTTGCAAAATGTAATCTGGTTGAGTGCATCGTCTCAACACCTTTTGGTTGACCAAACAGAAGAGGAAATTTTTACCTTTTCTGTCACCTTCTCTATGTTGTTTCCTCCTCTTCTCAGACCCTGCTTCACCCCCAGCTTGGAGTTGACTACAATTCCCTTTTCTAAACTCCCTCCAACTACTCCACTGACTCAGTCATATGGTGCAAAATCACTTGCATTAGAGAACACCACCTTTTTCTTCTTGTCCAGTAAGATTTAAAAATACAAGTTGAAAAAAAACCCCCAATATATTAAAAAAGGAGCTGGCATGTCTGAAAGAAAACCAATTTTAGCACAATTGTTCTAATTAGGTTCACTGATTAGGTACAGTCTAACTTCTTAATATTTAAGTGGAAGTTAATTTGGGAGGTATATTACTGTTTCCTCAAAGCAAATAAGAAAGTAACAAAACCCCTGGCACATTCCCTGTCACAAAACTACAGTAAAGGTGAAAGCCACCGCCGTTTTCTCTGCCAGTTGGCATTTACTAGAAGCAGATCATAGCAATACCACCACATTCAAATTACTTTTATTTAACACTAGCATTATTAGCAATGAGTTCATTTCTTCCAGAACTTCCCTTTGGATTGTATCAGACTGATAAATAGCTACCTTCCCCACAGGAGAGAGGCTTCATTAGATCTGAATAAACACCAGCTTTTGATTTTTAGTCTGTTGGAATTGTTTAAAAAAGCTGGTGAACTATCCGACTGCTCCTTGCCAGACAGCACACAGGTATCTGCCCCCATTTGCACAGTGTACCCTGACAGAGAGCAAAAGGAATACAAAATCAGATCACTCGTCTCTATGCCAGGGCACTGACAGCATGATGACTTTTCCAAATGCCTGAGAAAAAACACATTTGATTTTTTTTTTAACATCCCCATCCTGATGTGATTCACAGCTATCGTTATTTATTCTGCCATACAGCTTTCATGCAGATCATCAGCCGAGCAATCTGAATGATGAATTAAGTCCTTACAATGAAATTCTACCACTCAACAAGTTTTATACTAGCCTGAAACAAATCATCTTTGAGTTCACAAAAGCTTTAACAAAGAAAGCTAACTAAGAAATATGGCATTATAGAAAAAAAATATGTTGCTAGTAATACCTATGATAACCTATCATCTCCACATAGTAAACGCAGTACCTGAGCGGAAGATTTCCACAAAGCCATCTCTTAATCTTTTTCTTAATCCAACACTCAGACTCATCTTCATGTTTGCAAAACATAACCACTTGTTCTTTTTCCCCAAAACTGTTGAAAGCATGTCCATATCATCTACAGAATATTCTTCTAAATGAATAGCATGATGTATTCCCAATAGCAAGCCATTTTTCAAAAGGCAACAAACTTTATATAGAGAATAAATAAATTTATAAAATGAATACTTCATATCTAAAGAGAGAACTAATTGATATTACTAAGTACCTCCACCTGTCAGAGGATTTTATTAATAGCTTAGCTTTAAATAATCATTCTTAGACAGACTGCTTATTTAATTTTCACTATTTGTTCAATGGTTAAGAATGATATAAACCAGCAAAATATCACATTAGGTGATGTCTGTCTCAAAAGTATCACCTGTAGTGAAAGATACCAGAGAAATATTAGAAAGGAGGAGTATGTTGGCAAAAAATTACTTGCCATAAAAAAGGTAGGCAAGACACCATTTTAGTGTATATTTGGATTTAAACACAGAAATAATCCAGTAAGATTTTCCACATTCTTACATTAACCTATGCATCAAAAATAAGGCTACTATTCTACTCGTAGTTTTGGCAACATGCTTGGCTCTCACTGTGGGCCTGTTGACTCTCAGAAGGTAACTTTGGCAAGATCACATTTTTTCCACGTCAAGAATCATCTTGTAAGCACAGAAAATCCATGGGCAAAAATGGTAAAAGTTTATAAAATATATTTGTTTACATACAAGTACATACACATACTTCACAGCTTTGCTTTGGACGGAGAAATTGAGCTGGTGGTGTGCTTGTGTCATGGACTGAAATAAAGTGGCCATTTAATATCCATACAGCCTCTTTCAAAATTAAGATCTTTGTTAATTCCATGAAACGACACTCTGAACTAAAAATTTCATATTTTTCATTAATATTAGCCATTTCCAGAAAAGCTGAAGAAACCAAAGTATTAGCAAAATGGCATAGTGAGAGTAATAAAACATTTTTGATGCGTTTTGGTCATATCATTAAGCACAGGACTGAAAAGTACTGAGAGCACCGAGATAACAGGGCATGTGAGGGTAGTATGACAGCTGGTATAAAATATAAACACCCATTTGTACTTAACTGTCATCTAAGTTTTTTCACTTTTCTTACACTGATGTACATTAAATCTAGAATATCATTTGAAATAATGATTTTCACTACTGTTTTCAGAGAAAATATCGTTAAAAATTTCCGTTTTGAAAGGCAAGTTGGTTTGGGGATTTTTAGAGCTTCTACAGTCCCATTCCAAATTTCATGTATGCCCAAACACCATCCCGCGTACAGGTCACTTTTGGAAAGTTAACACTGAAACATGTATTTAAACAAAGAAGGAATTATCCCCCTTTCCTTTACTGGAGTTACGGAAAAGCTGGACTATGGGTCTGTTCAAACACCAGCTAGTTCCACTTTCCTCAGCTGCCAACCTGGATTCCTACAGAGAGGAAAAAGTTTAATAAAAGCTAGATTTTTCTGAAAAGCATGATGCCCATTTTTGAGCATTTGTCTGTTTTTATTGAGATTGCCTAAATATGTCTGCAACAACCTTCTCCTAATTGAAATTTGGAAAACAGAAAGTGATGTAAAAGTGCGTACATGAATGTGGATTTAAGCCAATAAATCTCTGTTCTCTGCTAGTGAGAGCTATTGCATACTCTAAATATAATACCTCAAAATATACTTTAAAAAATCACCAAGAGTTGAGGTTCAGTGTGGTCTCCAAATATGATCTTTGAATGAAATTTGCTGAGGAATAACAGTTGTTTGTGTAACATACAGAATTTCCTTTGCAACTGGTTCAACACAGAATGATCACAAGTCTCACTATATTTACTTAGTACCCTTCTACTTTCCATTTTCTACTTAAAACCACATATACATTTAAACTCCCTCCTAGCCCCTCAGAAACACTCTTACATACCTTAAGTTGCTGAAGATTTCTATTTTTTTTAATGAAATAGCTACAAACAACATCACCATTAACAACATCAGTCAGCCACAGTGATCGATAAAATACAGGAAGATGTTCGGATACTGCAGTGTCAAGACCACCTCTAAGAGAGTACGGACATATGTAACAGATAAACTTTCATATCAAATACCTAGGAAAAAACTTGGGAATTAGAGTTAAATGAAGTAAACTGAAACATTAAAAAAAGGAATTGACTGGATTTTTTTTTTTCTTAGTAACTGAAAATAAAGGAGCAATAAAACTGATTTTTTTTTTTAAAAAAAAAGAAGTAGCTGGAAGCATTCAATGTGTCTTGAATGCCAGATTTTCAACACACTGAATCTTTTCTATGGAAAAAATTAGCATAAAAATGAATCGGATATTACAAAGACACCAATTATGAAAAGTTGTGTGCTCATGCGCACATGCATACACACACACCCACTAATCTCTACATTGTACTCTTTCCATAGCATTGCCTTGAATTTTTGGCACGTCAAAAATCAAAAGCAAGGTTTCTTTGTTTCAGCAGACATTTTATATCTATATTCAAACTGAAGCACAGTGGCTAAATTAACTCCTTCATAGTCAATCCAATGTTCCAGTCTATGTAGAACCAGATGAAGTCAACTTCTTCTGTAGAGGGCCAGAAACATTGCCCCACAGAGATTTTAGGTGTACATTTGCACCATTGCTCATTTCATTTTAGAACAACAGGGGATAAAATAATTAGGCAAGGTTACAAGTGCTCAAACCCTATCAGATAACAACACAATTACAAGTTCATCTCATTGTCTTCTCTTTTAATTTTATGTCAGCTTAATACTTCAGGTAGAAGCAACAAATTCTTTGTTCTGCACCAGCACCTATTGACCACATAATTTGAGGAATTGTTACCCAAGAGTTGTCGCAAACTTCTCTACAGAAATTACGCCAAGATTCACAAAACAACAAGTAGCAGTCAGAAATGGTAAGTCAGATCCCTCAACTCTTGACCTCTTGCTTTAACAAGTGTCCCACAGCTTTTCTTTCCTACCATCACACATACTTAAGCTACTCTGAACACCTTTCATAATATGTAGATCCACTTCTTAGAAAGTAGATCTACGAACTACTGACACAAGTGAGGAGGCTTGTTGACTTAGTTCAAGTTCATTTGCTTCCCCAGGTGCAGCTCCTGATTTGGACCTCGCCACTGGCATCAGGGACATGCATTAAGTCACATATCACTAGTGAGTAAGACTAAAACCATGCCACCACTGCTCTTGTGCAGCAGGCTTTGCCATCCTAAACCCGTAAGGTACGGTCTCTGCTCCTTTTTCTGATCTTAGGGTGAAAAGCTTTGATTTTAAATTCAAGTGAGTTGTCATTTAAGAAAGATAAAACATGTATAACTTTTTGCCTACCTATTGAGCCAGGAGTGTACATAATGCGCATGCCTGGAGCAGTTTATTTGTTCTGAAAGCTGAGAAATTGGTAGCTGTTCCAACACACTCCAAGGGCAGCCCCAGAGCTGCAAGTGAGCTGCTGAGAGCATCACCTTCTGGTCTCAGTGGTCTCATTCATTGCACTGTAGCCTTTAAAATTGGGCCATTTATATTCAGAGCTTAGAGACCTGGGACTGAAATCTGCGGTTGACTGTATTTCACTGGTGAGCTACAGTTCTTTGGGGGACACCAAGGTATAATCTTCGAAAGCTTTAGGCTTTCAGTGGTAGCTATTTGAACTGCTTTCAGAAGTACCTCATCTGCATTCAGTGAAGGAGAGATTTGCCTCCCCACAGACCCTTAAAATACAGGTGCAAGTACATAACATTCTCCTGTGGCCGGCAACAAGGTCTTGCTTACCCCTTTCAATTCCCCTCCTCCTAGATCAAACAGCATATTCAGTGTCTATCCAAAGTCAACGCCATATGTCAGACCTGAAACATTTTGTAGTTGTACATGTTCCTCAGTTGCAAAGCAGGGAGGAGTGTAAGGGGCCTACGGTCTCTGCTAAAGCACCAGCCACCGTGACAGATGCTACTACAGCACGACGCAGTCGTGTCAACGTACAGCTTCTGACCTCCAGTTCTGCTGGGGCTCTGCCCACTTCTGTGAACAGTTTCTCACATGCACCTACATTTTCTTCTGGGCAGAACGGTAATCTTTGTGGTATTCATTGCATTGTAAAAGAGTAAAAACATTTAAGAAAATGTTGTAAGCCCTATCTTCAGAGTAACATTCCTGACATATTAATAGGTCAACTTCTATTGTTTACCGTACACCTACGAGTTACAAGCAAATCAAAACAGTCACCCGCTCTAGTCCAGGCACACACCATTATCTGCAAAGTCAAATACTCAAACTGCAGCTATCTCAAAATTAAGGATACCTTCCTCTAATCTCTTCAAAATAAACATATCCTGAATAAGGCTTTATTAACATACGCAGTCTTCACCACTGCTGATTCTTTATATGTTCGAACCCTTTTTCACCCATCTTGTCCGGTCTGTCCCTATTTCATATTTACCCTCATGCCTCTGGCTCATCACCACTGCTGCGCTCTCCTCACTTTCTTCAGGAAGGAATATTCATAAATGTTCATTATTGCATCCTTTTAATCTCCAGAAAATGTTTGCTGTTTTGGAACAAACTACAGTTTTTTAATGCTATTTCATTGACCAAGCACAGGCCAATTTTCAAAGGTATGTTAATACACATATTTCCAACAAAAGACAATACAAATTCCAAATTTTAATTATGGGGAAAAAATAGAAGCAATTCAAGATAGAGTTCTTTTTGTTTTTTTCTAAACACGATCAAAGTATTTTACATTGCTCTTCTCTTATAAAAAGTGGAATTGGTGAAACTGCCCATAAAAATTCATCTGAGAGTGCAACGAAGCATGAAAAATTTTATCCTGAATTGTCAAAGCCTGACAGCTATAAATAACTGCAAGCAACATGCTAGCAGACAAAGGGCTGGGCAGCCTTAACAGCAGGCAATCCTGGCTATAACTCAACCAATTTTTCATCAGGGAAGGGAATAGATATTCGTTATAATGCCTTGAAAGAAACAAAGCTGAAGGCCAAGGAGTCACCTGCCCTGCCTGCAGTCCCTACAAACCTCAGTGGTGGACGTGGTGAGAGAAATGGAAAACAACCCTTTCACAAACGGGAGGGAGGGCCAAAAAAAAAATCAAAACAAAAGCAGCAGCAGAGGGAACACCATGTCCTCCCTCTCCCTATAGCCATGCAGAGAGGAAGGAAAGCAGGTCCCCTGGCAGAACCACCCTCATGAGACCATATGCACGATCCATCTGAATCCATCTAAAAATTAATTTTGTGCCTGGTAGGTGCAAATGACAGGCATGTACAACAGTGTGGAGCATGACCAGGCAGCACAGACTTCATGGCCTTCAATAAAACCACCCTGCTCTGGCAAGTACCCTTCAAGCATCTGACCTACATGTAGGTCCTCACACAAGTCGTTTGAATCGTCTCCCCTTCCCTGAGGTTACCACAGGAGGTCGCAGACCTCACCCATACCCAGCTCCTGCTTCACAAGTCATCAAATCTCTGCTCAAGAAGCAAATAGCACATGCTCCACAGGGTTTTAAATTATTAATTGTCAGGAGATAACTGATAAGTATTGTACAGTATGTGTTATGCAGAAGACAATGAGATTAGTTCCTGAAACGGCCTGGTAACACTAAGCCAGGACTTACAAGTAATCACTTAGAAAGCAATAGGATCCTCAAGCCCTCCCCCCCATGCACATACACCTTGCTGTGGGGCTAGCAGAGGGCCAAATTCCATCGCCACCACTGCCCCCTCCCCAGGGCTCCCAGTCACCTGTTTTTTTGAAGCTGACCTGCTTCAACCAGCAGGTCCGTGTTGACCGGCAGCAGTCAGCCCAGGGCTGTAGCGTACACAAGCAGCATTTCCTGTGGGGTTCTTGCACCTTTCTGAGCAAAGAACATCTCCTCCCCCCCAACCCCGGCATGTTTGCTACACTTCTCTGAATGCAAACAGCAGAGATGCAAGCTTTTAATGCCATATGGTGCATAAGATCTTCAAGCTAGCAGAGGCCGTGTATGCAAAGGGGGCTGATGGAGCAGGAGCATGTGCTTGGGCAGTTACTACAGTAGCGCTGATAATATGACAACTTGCAAATCACCACAAGTTGTGTGCTTCAGCCTGAAACAGAAACAACGGTGGTGGTCACGCTTAATTCCAGGATGAAATCCAGAGCACCTACTTTCTAGTGTCGTCTCAGTCACGCTCTGGAGGATGTTACATGGAAGCATTGAAAAATGAACAAGAAAGGCATCTTCCTTGGGCAAAATAAAGGCAGTGCAATATGTGGTGGCTTTGCATGCTGAATTCAAGTCTGGGCACAACAATGCTTTTTTGTCCTGACCAGCTTTTGAAATGCATTTCAGGATGAGTTCTCTAAAGCTGCTCTAGGCAATTTGAAACCCTCGAGTTTTAATAGGATTGCAAAATTCAGGTCCTTCAGGCCCCTTTGAAAAACTGATTGTTACAGTGGTTAAAAACTGCAATAAAATGAGAACTGGGCCTTGGCAATTTACACAATAAATTTAAAGACTGGTCTTTGAATATTTGGAGATTTGCATAATCTGCAAAAACCAAAGAGCACTAAAACCACATAAATTATATTTGAGAAACACAATAACTATACTCAAACTCAAAACAAATTTCCAAGCAAAAAAAAAGAAGAAATGGTTTAATCGGAAAAAAAACCCCATGTACTTTTGCAGCTCATTTGTACTTTTGCCTCCTTCCAGGAAGATGAGAAAACAACCTATGCAGTATTTTTACCAGCAGATGGCAACCCCAAACAGCCAGCAAAGCATCGCAAAACGCTCCACGGACACACGCCGTCGGTTCCTCGGTCACGTTCAGAAAACAGGCACAAGCACCATGGCACTGCGTCCCCCGACGATTACATTTACTGCACTACCACTTTTGCCTTCCCCCTCCGTTTTCCCTCTAGGGGAAGAAAAAAACCCCGAACCCCAAACAAGAGCAAGAGCTGTTAAACAACTGGCTTGGGTCCTCAGCGAAACAAGGCTGCTGCAGTCACAGCGTGTGCGTGGGCATGTGCACACATCTGCTTGCAGATCAGAAGCTCTGTCTCAGTAATAGGTATTTTTCCAGGCTTGACTACAAAATAAAAGCAGAGAAGGTGCAGTGTGAGCGCAGTTGCCACCTGGCAACCCCCAGGCCTGCAGCAGGTTCGTTCAGGTCTCGGGGTCTCAAATGCCGGACACAGCTCAGGACTTCAGCAGAGGCTGTGGTGGCTGTGCCCAGAACCGTCTGATGCCTTCTGATGCCCAGCCTCCGGGACAGGCGAGGGTTATGCTAACGCCCACCGACCACAAAGGCAAAACCATCACCTCCAAATCCATTTAAGTCTAAAACATTTCCAGGACTCAGGAGAAATCATTTCTTCAAACAACTAAACCAGCCAACCGAAAAAAAACCCAACAACCCTACAATACAAAAAATTAACAGACTATAAGACAGACACAAAGCCAGAGAAGTCAGTGGAAAGACTCATTGTTATCAGGGCTTGCTTGGTTTTAATCCTCTGGCTTGTGTTGGGTAGCTGGTTTGGGGTGGAGGGAAGTATGTAAACCAGCCTGGTTGTTAAAGTCCAAAGAGTGAAAAACAGGAATAATATTATGTTTGTGGTCAAAGAGGGATTCATTTTCCATTTATTTCCAGGGCTGATTTATTTCACTTAACTTAAAAAATTTACAGCAAAGATGTCAGCAGCTGAGCCTGTCACCTTAGACTCTCTTCATAATGAACAGTGAGAAATAAGTACTCCTGGGCCCAATTATCTGACCCATTTTAGACTATTTTATTCCCAGAAGAGATGAATTGCAACAAGAAGTGCCTGGTTCTCTCCATTGGCCATAAAGCAGATCCAGGACAACCAGGTCATACATAATACACCTATATATACGTTTATTCAGTGAAACCTTCCCTCCTTTGGAGCTCTGAGGAGCCATTAACATTTCTTTACACCATTAATGTCATCAGTTCAGAAGCAACCCAGCCACATGCCTATAAAATGTTTCTCCATCTCCTCAGAAAAACAAGCATCTTCAGATAAGGTTTTGAGAGGTGCAGTGTTGGAAAGACTGGCGTATAAAAACACCATCTGTATTTTTAAAGCAAGAAAGTGTGAACCTAATACTATTTTTTTGGGACATGAACACAGTGTTTCAGGAAGCTACACAAGGTATACCAGTGTACTGTTGGTCAACTGTGTCAGGCTACAACATGTCTAAAGTGGCCCAGGCCTGTTTTCCATAATTTCATTCAGTCAGAGGATTTTCTTGCAGCTGGAGATTTCTCCCCTTTCCCCAAATTAACTGACTTGTCTTGAGAGCTTTTCTATGAAATCTTCAAAGTGCACTAGGAGGTTATTTATACTAATACACAGTGCATAGCACAATAGGCACTGACCCTTTCTTTACCAACTTCCCTCACGGGTACTGTAAGTGTAAATAGTGACTCATCGCCGTAACTTTTGAAGGGGTAACAATGCAGGGGAACATGTAAGCGCAACAAGATTTTACCTGTGCAACGGAAGCACCGTCTCAGCAGAGGGAAAACAAGGGTGAGATGTCGAGGGAACCAGCGCTCAGACTTCAGTGTGACAGACTGTCGAAGCACCAGGACTGCCCATGTGCAGAGGTCAGATGATCCAAGGAAAAAAACTTCTCTCCACCACTCTCAAAGTCATTTCCAATCCCCCTCCTCCCCAATTACCTTTACTGCTCTCATACACTGTTTTAAAATACGAATGATTCCTGGCAAACAGGAAAAGCTTGTTGCTTTATGTGGAGTACCTAATTGCAATAAAAATCCAGTTTAATTATGTGACCACCTGTTGAGAAAATAAGTTAACTGGCGAGAATTGCTATCTGTATAAGTCAAGAACAATAACTCAAGCTGACTCCCTCAGTAAAGCTGAGAGAATTAGCCTCTAAGTATATAATATAATCCTTTGATAGAAGTGTCTTATGTACGTATCTATGGTAAAAGTAGTGAAAGAACAACAGGACAAACTGATTTTTCTCATGGGCTAAACTCTAAACCTTTGAGGATATTCTGAATACAAAGGGTTCAATCCGCCGAAGTCTTAAACATCATCAGTGGCCTCAAAACTATACTTATTTGGCATCTTGCAGAACTAAGTCATAATTGCTCTCAGAAGAGCATATTTCTCACTGAGAAGAAAAATATCTTCATTCACGATGTTTAGCTAATTACATTCATTTCTGTCTCATTGAGCATAAGCTGATAAACCTGTGGGAATAGTTTAATCCATCTCAATTAATCGCACCACAATTACAACTCTTTGTCCATTCAGTTTTCAATACAGTATTTATTCTAATCACAGTAACACCTAGGAACATCATTTTAAGATGAGCTAAGTGCTCTATAAACTCTTGACCCAAGTCAGTCCCAGCTCTAATGCAGCCAGGGACACTCACATCTATTGCTATTGAAAATCTTGTCCATTGTGCTAGGATCATCACTTCAGAGTAGAAGTTCCCAAGAACAACCAGTGCATACGGCTTATGCCCTCCTCCTAAGCAGTGCCTGTGTCTAAGTCCATCCCCGCTGCAGCTAACTTAGCCGAATTTTTGCTAGCCCTAGCTTCTCCTTTAGGTCCAGTTGGTGAATGGAAGCTGTCACCTGGTAGTTTCTTCTGCATTTTCTGTGGAGGGCAATAAAAGATACTTCTGCTAGGGAGTTGTATATTTTTAGCTTCTCCCTTAGAGAACTTTAGCAAGACTTTCAGCCATAACCAGCAAGAGTTTCCAAACACCTGTTGGCAGGTGTAGTTCTGGCCCCCCCATCAGTTTTTTGCACACACTATTATTTCATGTGCTGCTGCCATGAATATTCATTTTGCGAGGAGAGCACTTAGGGCATCAAATGCTTTAGAACTAATCAAGTCATGGAAGTGGCAGTGAACCGTTCAAAAGACTTCTCATATTGAAGAGTAGAGGGCAAGGAGAGAGTGGTATTTTGCGTGGTATGTAATTCTTCACTTTCTAAAAGCAGTAGGACACCCGTTACAACATGAACAAGCACTGGCCAGCATTGATTGTTTGTTCTGCAGACCCATGACGGAAAGAGAACTTTAAATACTGAATAAAACTTAACTATGGCCAAAAAGAGGGCTTTATATCACTATAGTGATTACTATAACACTATAGCAGTGCTTCCCAACTTATAGACTGTGCAAACAACTTGTCAGAAAAAACCACTCCAACCCAGTTGCCACATAAGAGAGCACGTGCTCAAGTCAAACTTCATCAGTTGCAGTGCAATAACTAAATTCATGCTGAATCAATGTCTTAAGTTAAGGGTCAGTACTAATATTCAAGATAGCTGGATACTGTTCTTGATTATGTTGCCAGTCTAGAGAAGCATATTTTCCTTACTTCATCAAAACTAATAATCTTTCATTTCTTTCTTGTCCATTAGATTTGCAGACTTTACAAGACAGTAACTTTTCTACCTTCATAAATAATACCTGCATCAATAAAAATACAGGTTAATTTACAAGCCTTTCATCGCACCTGTAATACAAATAATAAGCCATAGCAAGCGTAACTGGTCTGAGACAATATTTCACAGGTATTGCAACATTCATTAACTGCTAGAGCCAGACTATTCTTTTCTGATGTGACTTTTTTTTAACCACAGTAACTTATTCTTGAGTGAATCTCTTACATACAAAATTCTGTGGGCTTTCTTTGGTACTAGAGAAATGGCAGCCCAAAATTCATGTTGTTCACTAGAGTTCAGTGGCATTAAAATAACATCAAACAGAAGAACATGGGTCTCATGAACTCAAAAGCCTCAAATGGCTTTGGAAAAAGGTTGTCATTTTGTGAATTATATAAGTAGAGGGAATTTTACAAGGAAGCAGAAAACATTCTCCTTCCAAAATGACACTGTAACCAGAGGTGGGGGTGGGGGGTGGCAGGGGAGAGCGTGTACGGGAAGGGAAAAAAAAAAAAAAAAAAAAAAAAAGAGCAATTACCGAGCAGTTACCAGTTACTAAACATATTCTCTCATGGCCAGCCCTAGTTTGTAAACAGAGCTGAAAAAACAAGTGAAGTTTTGGTTTTATCTGTGTGGTAGGGAAATGGGGAGTATAGTACAGTGCTCTCTGCATCTACTGTAATAGTCAGGAAACCATCTCTTTGTGTTTCCTAGAATGTCAGCTGAAAGACGAAGCTGGAATAGGGATGAGGTCGGGAAGATACATCTGAGAAGAATGGGACTTTGACTAGAGACTTCTAGCAACCCAACAGGAGGTACCCAAAGGTGCCCTGGTGCAGGACCATTTGGGCATGTTGGCTCCTGGCACTCCTCCTCCTCTGCAGATTTTCCAGTTAAAGGGCTGAGGAGAGAGAGTTGAGCAACTGAATATTTTCTCCGCCTGAGAATAACCAGAACTTCAAAAGTGTTCTTTAGTCTGGGCATAGATGGAGAAAATAAGACTCACGCTTAATCCTAATAATATAATGAAGATACTAATTTTCAGCAGAGTTCTTCAGAAGCAGGCAAAGCTACTCAGGGCCTGACCCAGAACTTGAGAAGTCAGTGGGGCCCAGGCTTGTAAGCCAGAGACACAAAAATTGAGTGTTGGAGGGTAGTGAATCTTTCCAAAGACAATTATAAGCAGAGAATCAGGTTTGCAGAGAGTTGGCAGGGTGGGGATGGCAGGAAGTATTACCTTTAATAACGAAGGAGTTTCCCCCAGAAAATGGACAGATTTACAGTGAACTTTACATTGAACTTTCCCTCTGTCTTTTCTTAAATACACTCTTCATTTAAATTATTTTTTAAGCCATCAGCTCAAATCAGCTTGTGGGTCATGTTAATTGTTAATATGTCTAAAACCCATGAAGGTATGTTTAGATTATAGATACTTACTGAAAGGATCTGATGATCACAGGAAAATGATTAGCCCTCATAGGATATCTTACCAGGCAGAACTAAAACCAGAATTTATATACTGTAAAAAAAATAAAGTAAGAGACAATAAACCTGTGCTCACCTCAATTGTTTTTGCATTTACCTTCATTAGTCCATAATATTTTTCTTATGCATGACCACATCCATATTAATATGATCTGTCTTCCTGCCTCTGATACTTTATCTGATATTCAGTTATTCATTTAGATACTTTCCCATCTAGAAAGATGACACGAAGAGAAACCACTATTCTTAGTAGTTATTAGCAGATATTCTTAGTGATCTAATCAGTCTAAGGTTCAATATGCCAGGATCTGTAGTCTGAACATATTTTAGTTTCCATTTCAACTAGACAATAACATTGAAAGAAGTTACATATAGATTTGAAATAACCCATAACTTCCTAATTCAATTCCATAATATAAAATTTAGGAGCAACAAGATTTTACTCTATATGATCAGAAGAGATGACATAGTATGTGAGTGCACGTGACAAGCTTCTGCTCCTCAGACTATTCATCCAACTGATTATCTTTATGATTTTAAAGGGCATGACTAGCTGAAAGAGCTGGTTTTTCCAGGCAGGGCTGGTCGGTTTTCTTTTCATTGGAAGGCTACTACATTTAAGATGGATGGTGATTTCCAGCTATGGAGCAGGGAGGCATGACACAATGCTAGGCACAGAATAGAACAAAAACTAGAGCTCAGATGCTAGGAAATTCACAGCTTCCTAGGATTTTAACAAGGAAGACCATCTATTCTACTTTTACCATACTGATCCTCAGGTTTCCCCTGCTGAGGATTTCCCTTGACTTGAAATCGCCTGAACCTTGGCTATTTGCCTCAACCCTTTCCCTAAGGGATCTGTTTTGCTTTTGCTTCCACTAACACCGTGATCTCCTTCCCACCTGATCTCCCAACTCCAGAGTGAGAAACCATCATCCCTTTTGAGCACTGAAAATAGATCTCCAACAAAAACTACTCTCCTGGAAATTCACTGATATGCTTATAGTTTGAAAAATAGTACAATAAAGGTGCATATTTTAGTAGCAATACCAGGGGCTCCAAGTACCTGAAGCCCTAGGAATATTTTCTAAATCTTAGTGATTTAGCAAAGTGACCTGCTCATGAAGAAGAAAATAATTAAAATTCCAGGGAGCTACACCAGTATCTAGGAGAAAGAAAATTAATACCCCAATGAACAAATAACCAGATCTGTGAATCAGGAACTTAATTATAAAACAATGCTTATTACTTATGGATCAAAGGCTACCTACAACATAAGGAAACAGCCATGAGGACACACAGAACAGTGCATGTATCTTCCAGTAGACACCTCAGCCTACGCAACAAATCGTCTAGTTGTGCAGAGAATGAGCTGGCCATTACCCACTAGCCAAGAAATCAGGGCTCATGGCATGCTAACAAATACGGTCAGCCAAATCTCTCCCTCTATTTCTCTACAGTTTTGAACATCAGGCCAAAATTTTGTCCTGCTGCTCTGCATGGTAAAACAGAGAGAGGACTCCAGCCCAGTGCATTAAATTGTTTTTCAGTCCATAGTTCATAGACTACTGGTGGCTCATAAAACAACAGAAGGTGATCTGTGAAATGCCTGCTCCAAAGGCACATTCTCATACACAGAAGCAAAAAAGAAGTAAACCCAGGGACAAATAAAGATAAGAGAACATTAAAACTTCTGCTTAACATTTTCTTAGTTAAAAACAAACATTGTGGCAAAACTGCAGAACCAGGTGTTTTCCAGAAGATAAGCTAGTCTCTAGATTTTAATAATAAAAACCCCCCAACAAAAAATAATCCAAACCCAAGCGTAAAGTACAAGACACAGTGCTGCCCTTAAAGGATGTCTTGTAGACCTCTGGAATTCAGGTCTGTCAAGTCTTGGTCAAACTGTTTCCACTCTGGGAAAACAGTAAACCTTCTAGAAGTAGACGTCTCTAAAATTTTGCATTACCCCGCACTGCTGCGCTCATGTTTCCCTGTTTGCGCTATGTGGAAACACAGCCTTTGCTCTTGTAAAACTCCCATTGAAATCCACATATGTTATTCTCAATGATTTCAGAATCTGGACTTTTGGAAATTAATTCATGTACAATGCAAAAATATGAATTAAGAGTTGATTGAAACTGACAGATTGTTTTTCTCCCTGAGCTTAATCCCTAAAAGACCAAGTTGTTCCAATTCATTTCCTAATGGGCAGGTATCCAGATCACAAACAAAAACCCATCACAATTAGCGCTGGCATCCTTAGTGATACTCTCAGCAGAGATCCAGAAGAGTGAAACAAGTTTGCAAGCCATCCCAAAGGCAGTCAGAGATCCTTCCAGAACACAGAAGGAGTATATCCAAGGGAAAAAAACAGATTTCCTGTCTATTCTTGTATGCTCCATACCCCATCAAAGGTTCCAGTTTTCTAAGCACCATCCAGTGCCTTTATGGATGGGTGGGGGGCGCATGAATTGGTGACTACACAGATGGTTTTAGAACTTTTCTTATACTCTGTGGAAGGGATTTTGGTCATGCATCTCTCAGTTGTTTTCTTTCTGAAAGGAGATATTTGTACTTGACGATCTTTAAGACCCCTGGATGAAGAGCCAGTTGAAGGCAAGGTGTTACTGTTTTCATGAAAGAATAAAAAGAAAAAAAAAAAAACAGTCTAATTTCTTCATTGATTTTTGGTAGGGCACTTGCCTATTACTACTTTATTTTCATATTTTATATTTTATTACTGTTAATAAGCAAGCAACATATGGCAAACACAGGGAAAAAGCCCAAGATAACTCATAGACGGGACCCCTCAGCGGTACTGAAACCTGCAGGATCAGAGAAAACTGGCACCAGATGAACTCTGAAAGCATTTTTAGGATAATGCCTAAGTACCCCTCCTCCTCCTCTCCCCCAATATATAGAACTTAAAGCACAAGTCAACAGGAGCATCTGTTCTTTACACTCCGGAAACTGAAATCTGTTCCAGAAAAAGCTAAGGGTACTTAAACTGTCAAAATGATTTTTTATTTTTCAGTTATTTACAAAGTAGCAGAAGAGAGAATACTGAAAACAGAGAATAAACTATATCCTAAGCTATATAATTAAATCATGAGACATGTATCCAGAATAGCATGGCCAGCAGGAGCAGGGAAGTGATTTTCCCCCTGTACTCTGCACTGGTGAGGCTGTACCTCAAGTACTGTGTTCAGTTTTGGGCCCCTCACTATCAGAAGGACACTGAGGTGCTGGAGCGTGTCCAGAGAAGGGCAACGAAGCTGGTGAGGGGTCTGGAGCACAAGTCTTAAAGGAGCAGCTGAGGGAGCTGGGGTTGTTCAGACTGGAGAAGAGGAGGCTGAGGGGAGACCTTATTGCCCTCTACAACTCCCTGAAAAGAGGTTGTAGCAAGGTGGGTGTCGGTCTCTTCTGCCAAGTAACAAGTCATAGGACAAGGGAAACGGCCTCAAGTTGTGCCAGGGCAGGATTAGATTGGATATTAAGAAAAATTTCTTCACTGAAAGGGTTGTCAAGCATTGGAATGGGCTGCCCAGGGAAGTGGTCAAGTCCTCATCTCTAGAGATGTGGTGCTTAGAGTCATGGTTTTGTGGTAGACTGGGTAGTGCTAGGTTAACAGTTGGACCTGAAAATCTTGAAGGTCTTGTCCAACCTAAATAATTCTGTGACACTTTTCTGTGATAAATACCAGGTTATATATTCAAAAACATCAGAAAGATTGAAACAGTAGATTCAAACACCACTGTGTTCATGGAAGAAGAGTTTTCATGGGGCAGCATGAGACTGGACTTCAAAGTGCTGCAAGTCCTTTAGGTCTATATGAAGATGAAGAAACTGAAAGCCCAGGAGCAAGTCCCTGGTAAAAAGAGGAGGCCTTCAAAGTGCCTCTCCGCAAGCATCTTAGAAGCTTAGCTGCTGTTGTTTTCCTTTTCTAGACCTCTGCTCATCACCACACCAAGAAGGCAGCACGTGGAAGAGATGAATGCAACCTGCACTCAGCATTGTGTTTCAAAGTTGCTATAGTTTCACACCACTGGGAGACAACAGAAATGTTTTCTGTCACTTGTACTCTGTCCATGCCCTTCCTCCATAGCAACACAGTGGAGCAGCTGACTCTGACATGGCAGCCAGTCTTTGAAAAATCAATCACATCATGCTCAGAGGATAAGCATTACTTTATTATTATTTACCTTGACTTCTTTGTTCATTATTTTCATGAAAGTGCTGTTCTAGCACTTCACTTGTTCTTAAGCTCCTTTCAGGGGAGCCGTGTTAATTTCAATAGGGGAAAAATTCCCTTCTACAAGCCTACAGGTCTACAAGTCCACTTACATTTTCTGTTTTCTACAGATAAAATGCTCTTTCCTGTACCTCAGAACATGGGAAGTGATGAGGAAACAAAGCAGATTTACTACCTTTACTGTTATAAATATTTAACTCCTAAATATTCAACTTCAATACTGCAATGATTTTGAATAAATGTCATTCAGCTATATATATGTATATTTGGGGAATATGCATAGGAAATGTTAGGTGAATAATTCTTCTAGGGTTTTTTTTTTTTTCAGTGGCTACTCACATCTGATGTATATTCTTTATTTTCCAAAATTCATCATGTTTTTAAAAGAAAAAAGTAGGGTGGGTTTGGGGTTTTTATTGTTTTAGCAGTTTTTTTTTTCCTTCCTTTATCTTGTTAAAAATGGGTATATCAGGATAGAAGACACACTAATACTGAGCATGCTTGCAGCTTTCAAAGTGCCAGGCTCCAGGTATGCTGACTGCTAAGTTTGTGTAGCACTATATTAGTTGCCTTATTTTGTCAGGTCATGTCCTAGCAGGACATCCTCTATAAGCAGAAATAGTCCTGCATGGAAGTTTGTAACAGTTGATGCCAGAAAATAAGCGTGCAAAATAACCTGTCATTCTCTTTAAATAAAGAAAAATATACTACGCAGCCTTAGAATTAATCTTGATTTAATACCAGCAACAGAAGTTATGACCAGCTTCAGTGACAGGTATCTGCCGGCAATCATCTTCTGTGTGGGATGTAATAAAATAAATAAATAAATGTGATAAATACAATGACCTTCTCCATTTGGGACTTTGGAACTACAGATTTGAAAAATACAATTTAACATTTTCTTAGATGAAGAACGCAAGACTTAGTCTTTCACCACTCTTGAAGATTGCCCTTGCTGGCTTCCCCTTCCCATTGAGGGATTCTGCCCAGTGGGTTACTAAGCCCCATTTAGGCTGGGAAGCCCTTAGCCCTTGGCACTCTCTTATTAGTCCTCCCCCAGTTTCCAGGAAAACAGGAGGTCAGCCCCGGGCTTCCAATCAGACAGGTGACTCCAGCAGCCCAGATGGTTCTCTAGCTATTTTAAAGCAACACTTCAGGAAGAGAACACACTTGCCTATACCACTTTTGTCACATTAGCATGAGGGAGGAGTGGTGGTGGCAGTTTCAAGAACTGGATTTTCATTTAATTCTCTGCTAACGCCATTCTCATCACATTTCTGGGCATTTCAGATGAATAAAAAGGAATTGTTTATGTGTTAAGTTTTGCTTCTACAATTTTGGCTTGTGGTAAAGCCATCTTTGATTTTGGAGAGTCTTTTTTCTAGACCTGTCCACTGTTGAGTAGAAGTGCCACACTCAGAATATAGGTGCAAGATGAAAACTGTGTTTCCCTGATGCCTAAGTGTGCCTGCCACTCAAGAGGAAAAATAACTACTATAAATCAAAGACTATGATTAATCAAGTGCAGGCTCCTTCTCTCTAATGGATCAGAATTCACGCATCAGTCTTCTCCCCCCAAAAATAAAAGTAGCTCAGAATGCCAAACACAAAAATATAACAAAACATTCTTCTTGTACTTTATAACAATACTGTACTTTTTGTTGAAGGCAGCTATACTGAATCATGAATACAGAATTCAATAGTACATGATGTACAACGAATCAAGCTTTCTAGTCTGTGAAGAGTTCTTTACTAGAAGCATCAAATGTCTTTGCAAGATGCGTAGTTGCTTTTTCTTCTACATTGTTACCCAGCCTTTCAAGAGGCTTATTTGTCAAAGCCTTTTTCAGACAAAGGTTTCATCCTGTGATGATGGAGAAGGTACCTACTGGCCTCTAATTCCTATTGCACTAGTTATTTGGCTTGGTATCCTGCACTCACATGGGGAACTTAATTCCAAGCATAAACAGTATGGTTTGTGATGAAAAACTGTACATCCACCTAGGAAGGAGAAGTCCCTTTCAAAGAAGAGCAGTTTTTATATCTGGTAACATACAATTCAGGTACCTATATTGCTGATACATGCTGTCTTACTGCCAGCAAGAAAAAGTATATAAGTGCTCCCACAAAAAACCCCCACCAAGCCACAAACCCAAACATAACACCCACACCAGAATCATATTTCAGTTTGTCCTGTAGCAATGAATAGCATGAGATGACTACAGGTTTTGTCAGAGCCTTTCTTCTTTTGTACTGAAGAGTTCTGCTTTTCAAATACTGTGAAGTCTTACCTCCATGCTATGCAACAGGAAAAACTAGGAGTTGAATAACCCTCTCAAAAATTTCAACTGCTTTAATAAAGGTATATGTAACCACTTTCCTTTTCTAGTCCAAAACCACTGTATCCTGTCTTTTGCAAATACACTTGTCAAATCCTCTGCTTCTACTTTTATGTAATACATAACACTTACAAAAGAAGTACCATCATGCCCTACTGAAACCTGGAATCCAAATCACAGCAAATACAGTGAACTGATTGCATTAGTCAATATACTATGAGTGATACCTGCTTTCTGGGCTGTTAATATTCAGGTGTTTGGAAAGAAACAATTTTGTCCACACTGTGGCTATTACTTTTTGTAGACACATCTCCTATACTATTTTACTTGCCTCCTAGAAGCCAAATACATGGTGGTTTTCAACAAGCTCTCTGTGTCTAGATAAGCTGAGGCTGTCTTCTGTTCATTGTATAGCACGTGTGTATGCTCAGAATGGAAGCATGTCAAACCAGAAAATTTTCCTTTACCTGTCTTTAATTGCCTGTGGTCTCATCACACCAGCTTCAGTGCAGGTTTTATCCACCTTGAGATGCCAGCGCATGTGTCCTCAGTGCAATCATCAATAGAAAGAACACAGCCCCCCCACCTTCCTAAACTTCTCAAGACATTTTTAATGAGGCCAGACAAAGCACTTGAGAGCTGTTTGTGACTAATAAGTTGCAGCAGCAACAGGACAGAACTGTTGTGGACTTTATACATCAGAATTCTTAAGACAAACAGCTACTGACCACTGCCTTTTGGGTGATACTGGAAACAGTCAAATACAACTAGGAAGTCCTATTTTTAAACTCCTGCCAGGATAAATAGATGCAAAAAAAGACTCATAGGTCAAGTAGCATCAACACTGTCTCAACTTTTCCGATGGTCATTAGGACACCTACTAACTCTATGGACATAATGGAGATTAGCAGAAGCTGAGTGCGCAGCAATTTATTACTGTAGGAAGCAGGAGACCATAACATTCATTAGCTCACTGAGATTTCAGCAAGGTCAGGTGTCATGACCAAGGCTAGAATGGGAGGTCATCTGCAGATTCCCTAATAACCCTGTACTTAAGCAAACTATTTCTTTAGAGGGGACAAGTTAAACTAAATGCACTTTGGATGTGGAAACAAGAAATGAAGTTGGCTGAAGACTTCAAAATCAGTTATACTTAGCACCGGTTTTGGAGAAGTAGCAAACTGAACACGCTGCATTTGTTGCCTGCTGACATTTTCCTTAACTACATACCTAGTTTGTAGGTCTGTAAAATGCTCTATAAAAGAAGTCACAAATCACAGCTTCTGTCTCTCTGGATGTTACTGTAAATAACAACAGCAGCAGGCAGGGACTGTCTCATAACCATTCTGTTCATTACATTAGCAAGGTCATCCATGTTTCTGCTTCTTGCCCTGCTTTCATGGTGAAACTGTATTCAACTATGCACTTTCACTAAATCAAAGGCAGCAACATTAGATGTAATCCTAAAGGAAGATACTAATATAATCCTCCACAAGGCATTAACACACTGCTTTAAATTACCCAAATTCATAGCAATTGCAGAATCACAGAACGGCAAGGCTTGGAAGGGACCTCAGGAGATCATCTAGTCCAACCCCCCTGCTAAAGCAGGTTCTCCTAGAGCATGTTACACAGGACTTTGTCCAGGCGGGCTTTGAATATCTCCAGAGAAGGAGACTCCACAACCCCCCTGGACAGCCTGTTCCAGTGCTCTGTCACCCTCAAAGTGAAGAATTTTTTCCTCAGATTCAACTGAAACCTCTTTATGTTTCAGTTTGTACGCATTGCCCCTTGTCCTGTCGCTGGACACCGCTGCAAAGAGTCTGGCTCCGTCCTCATGACGTCCACCCTTGAGATATTTGTATGTGTTGATGAGGTCCCCTCTCAGTAGTAAATGCAATTAACACAACACAGAAGGTTGCCCAATCACTTGCTACTGGTGCAAAATTATGAACAGTTACTTATCTGTTCTGTGGGAAACCTAAATAAACATTAACAAATACATTTTTGTTGGATTTTTTTGATAGTGTTAGGAGCCAGAATTTTATCCCATTGAGTTTGGGAGAGGAAGTTTGCCTAAAGAGCTTGATTCACTGGACCAAATGGAAGTCCAGTTCCCACACAGCATAGGAGAATAGAGCAGATCTACCCATCTAGCAATAGGCAGGTATTGTTTAAAGCCAAACTATCCCTCTTGGAATGTAGGTTCAGATTCTGTATAAAAATATAGATTCTATTAATAGTTTATTGGTGTGGGTCATTTCATAGCATGATATGAGAAGTCAAAGCTCTTACAGAATTTCTGCCTAAAATTGTCAGAAAAATGTCCCGTATCTCTTAACATACCTTCATCTACAACATTATAGGATGCCTAAGACAGCAATGCACTATCAAAAGAATGCAGACCATTTCTCTTAGAATATTTTTTAGTTTACTTCTGTTCATTTACTACGGGAATATAAACCTTTCAAAATGCCTGCTTTTACAAACATTTCAAAACTCTATTTTGTAATAGAAAACCAAACTTTATATGTGAGCTCCTTGATAAGTTGCACATTTTGATTACTCCTATTTTGATTTAATTACTCCTTCTATTTATGCTGCAAGCCACCAACAGTGAAAATTATGAACTACATATTTGATTATAAAATTCAGATTTGGCATCTGCTCAGGCTAAATTTTTTTTGGCTCAAATTCAAGCATACAAGCTAACAATTTATTTGTGTATTCAGACTAGTAAAAAAAATAAAAAGGCACAAAACCACCCCCAAACAACAACCCTCCCTCCCTTGAATTCTGAAATGATCGCCAAGCAATCAACCCAGATTCTAGCAGTAAATGATTTGTGTGTGCCATGTTCCTGTCACCACACAGGCAACAGTTGAAACAGGCACCATGCAAAGAATTTTCTCAGATTGATAGCATTTTTTTTTAGCCTGAGTTTTCTCAAGAATCAAAGGCAATATCATGCTGAAAATTTATTTTGTAATATTATATAAAGCCCTGCACGTTAGCCTTGGAACTCCAAATTTCTCATCCAATCTACATCATTGTAGATACAATCCAAAGTACTGAAAACAAAATCAAAACCTCCACATGTTTCCAGGACAACTTAAATTCTTGAAATAGACTGTTGACCTTGCTAGCACATGGTCTTGCTAACAACAGTTTCTGCTAAATTGCTTATTCCACAGGCATCCAGGTTTTTTTCACCATCTCTAACACATATTTGCCCTTTAATGCACTACTATTGGTGAGTTCATTAAATGCAAATATCAGTTAATCTCACTAATACCCTGCTGCTGAAATATGTTTCCACTGTCAGCACAAGAACAAAATGGTAAGTGGTATACTAGTATTTGGTCAGTATCTTAAGCATATCACAAACAAAATCCACCAAATTACAACTGATTTGAATCAACTCACTAGTTTTTAATTTGATGTCACACATTTTTTCAGAGAAAGAGATCAAAAATATTAACATTACTTAAGCGTGAACAAGTAAAAAAGCTAAACTGCTGCTCCATGCTACTTGGCACGCGATTTAGTTCTGTTAGAGGTGATACACAGAGCAAAGGAACCAACAAGCGACAGGAGCCAGGTTTTACACAGTTACCTACTTGGCTGGACCACCAATAGTGGTGTGATTGGTCAAGTCAAGACCCATATTCTGTTTATTCTTAGGTAAAATAGAGAGTTGGGGCTTTCCAGAGCCCTCCACATCCGCTGGGGGGAGGAAAAATAAATACAATCACAACATTAAAAGATTGTCAGATGCACAAGTCATGAAATGTTAGAATGTAAGAAAATGCCATGCAAGCTTAACTCTGGATATTACTATACCCCCTACAATTAAACACTTAGGCACCATTTTTCCACCAGGTGTCTCCTCTTGGCAGCGCACAGGTTATAAATTAGCTGTGCATGAAACAGCTACTGAAAATTTTAGTCTTCTCCATTTCTTCCCTTGCCTTATTTACTGCAAAAGTCTTCTGAATGAGAAAAAGTTTTCTAATATTATGCCCTTAGTTTCTTAAGTGCTTTGGGATCTCTTGCATTAGGGTTGCTGTCTCTGAAAAAAAATAAGTCTCAGTCCATTCTGATGTTAAGGCAGGATCTTTGTAACAGACTATGAGACTATTATTTAATTGTTTGACTAGGGATTTTTTTGCTTCAAGTAACACATCAAACTTCTTCAGTAGGATGAATGACATCTAAACATCATTCTCATGTGCACTTGTGGTAAGAATTATTCTTACTGCTTTGTACTGCAGATTATAACAGCTCTGTAACTTCTTGGTTTCACTCCTTTCATTTTTCTACATAGAGGCTTTAAAATATATGTCCTGGCTAAGATGCTAAATTGTCTATGTTGCATACTTCCTGGCACTTAAATAGAATTCTGTTTTAATAAGAATATTCTAAAGAACATCGCTCAGGACTTAAATACTCGGAACAAAAAAAAAAAAAATTCAAAACACTGCTGAGTATCTTCTCCCTTGTAAGTATCAAATACAATATATTGTGTGCTGGGGTGGAGGAGGGGAAGACTGAGAAGGAGGAAAATAATTATGCTGTGCAACTTGGAAGGCTGCTACTTGCTATAGCTAAGTATTTTTTTGTCTCATAAGGAAAGCTGCTGAGCCTTGTACTCCCAGATAGTTTTGTGGGACATGCCATACTCCTGTGCCTTTTACTGCTGCATAGACTGTAGTCTGTAGTAGACATAGTCTGTACAGTTAAAGCGTTGCCCTTCTACCTCCATGTGAAACATGCTCATAAGCAAGGACAGAGTTGCCTGCATTGAAAAGCATGTTTCCCTGGTAATTCAGTAGGGCCGTATGACATTCCAGAAAGCTAGGGAAGAGAAAGGTCTGGAAACGTGCAATGTGTCTGGGGGACCACTGGAGAAGTTGAGGAAAGGACAGCAGAAGAAAGAAGGATGGACTGGCTAATACTGTGTTGCATCCCTAGAAGATTTAAGAGATTGTAGCCTATCCCAATGGGTCACACAGGAGAAGCTCCTTTCAATCACACACATTGACAGAGGATTCTGCATTTGAAGCTCTAGTTTTGCTGGGCAAAAAAAACCCCAAACCTAACAGACAATATTCTGTCTGTTCCTATCAACATCTTAAAAAGCAAATCTATCAGTTGAGTATTTCCTTCATGTGCTAGAAATGTGACTGCATCGGTCTGCATAGCCTGCATATAGAACACACAAATGTTATCTTAACAAGCTTTCTTTCTCTACCACATGTAAGGAATACAACTAAAATGTGCGGCAGAGGATACATGAATGTCCCAAGATTGGAAATGGATAACCTGAACTATATCAAAAACTTTACAAGCCAGTTTTCAAAAGATGTTTAAAGTCCAAAAGATACATACAGACAACACAAGAAGTCATCATCTGTTTTTTAGATATGATTGGAACAAGAAGGCAACTTCTCCCACTGATGTTAGTGTACAAAAAAACCAATTTATCTGTGATGAGTGAACAAATCTTCTGTCATTCAAAGGCCTTGTAGAGCACCAGGCCAGTGAAAAAAGTTCTTCCTGACCGAGTCTACTGTCCTCCTACATAAAATCAATGGCACCACACCAATTATTTGTTTTGGAGAGAAATAGACAGATAAAACCTGCAACCTTTAGTCACGCAGGACCTACTTAAATATTTCTAAAATCCTGAGTGAAAAAAATTCTCTCTTAAGGATCCCCATAAGACCAAAAATTTGTAAACATTATGAATTTCCTTCTGTCACAGATGAAGAGATTGCTTATTATGGAATTACATGTTTGCTCTGAATGATCTTTACTATCATGAAGAAAAACATCGTCATAGTCCTGATGCTTGTGGAGATGATCAGGATTTAGACCATGCATTCATGTCCAAAGTCCCAATGATTTAGCCCACTCACAAATCTGAGTGAGAATGACCCATTCTCAGGCAAAAGATGATGTTTAAAAAAAACAAACCAGTAATTCTGAAGATAACTGGTCTTCAAATGGCCAATGTAACACCTTCATAAGTTGAAAGACAAACAGGACAATCCCACTGAATCTCCAGGCTCATATACTTCCACTGGACACAAACCTTTATATCAATGGCATTATCTCCAAATATCTAAGAAACAACCAAAAAGGAGAAGATGGGTTGGGAAAAGATGGGTTGGGAAAAGACATGTAGTTACAGGTTACCCAACCGTGGCAGAGTAGGAAGACAGATTCTGATTTCCCTTGTTCTGAGTGAAGGGGACAGGATGACTTTGCAATCCATCCTGAAGATTTCCTTTCCCATCCTGAAGTGGGCTACCACAGTCCCAGACCTGCTGCAACCACTGTGAAGCTAACAGTGAAGGAAGAGAAAAAATGCTCAGGAAAGGCTCCTTGGGAGTTCAAGAATCTGTATGCATGAATTCTTTACACCCAAGGAGATGCTTCCTCTTGAGGGAAGGCAGTTACGTACTTTCTCACCTGACAGTCTTCAGGATCAGTTAGGAGTTAGGCAAGACGAGCTGGAATGCACTATATGGGAAAGATAATTAGATTCCATTTCCACATAAAGTTTACAGATGAGAAATACAGTATTGAGTATTGTCAAGGCAGTCACCTCAGAAGCTCCTTAAAGCTGACCCTTTGGTGCAAGTCACCTATAGCGCACTTGTTTCACTCCTACTTTGAGCTCTTCATGCTTTTTTCCGTCCTTGGACAAAAAGAAAAAAAGAAACGAATGATGAAGCTAGGTAGTTTTATGATGAAGTTACCCTTGAGCTTGCTCCATAAACATAAGTGGTTCTTCACACAAGTCCATACTAATCACAGCCTGCTGTTTCCAGCCTGCTTGCCTCCACATCTATGATTCTGCTTCACATTTTCTTACTAATAGATGCCCCAACCAAAATCATGCAGCAACGAAAGCAAGTTTTACTTAGCAACAGTTTCCAGGCAAGATTTGCCACCTAAACTCACTGCAGAGGCATTTCTTTGACTTAAGCAAAGGCATACCAAGCCTATTAAGACACTTAACACAAAACCTATTCAAAATGCAGCAGTCTCTCTCTATCCTAACAACTGTAGCTTTCAGAGAAAATACTTAATAATAAGA
>NW_009259100.1:1191694-1194696 GCF_000687185.1 Egretta garzetta
ATGTAAATTTGCATTAATTATACCACGCACAAGATCATACATTTACTGGCCAGCATCTGCCAGACAACCTGGGAAAAAAATGCAGCTGTATGAGGATGCTGCAGCTCAGACAGAAAGATTTCAGCTGAGTCTTGGAAGAGGAGGACTCTTGATGTTAAAAAGTTCCCAGAGGATCTTGAGTGTTTCTCAGCATCCCTACACAAACACAAGGGGAAATGTTCAAAAAAACAGTATTAAAGGAAGAGGGGGAAACAAAACCCAAGAACACTGATGAAGAGAGCTAGGAGGGGAGATGAGGAGTTCAAGGCCAAAGAGCTGGCAAGAACAACCAAAGTTTTTTATGTAGTAATATGGGGCAGGTGTGGAGGAAGAAGGGCTTTTGGTTTTACCTTATCAGTTGGCTTTTGTATTTTTTTTGTCTTCTGTTCAAACCTAAACATCCTGAGCTACAGCAATACCATACTAAAGCATATCTAATGCAAGAGGGAGATATAATCATTGTGTACAAACATACTCAGGTGAAACTGAGTAACAAATAGGCACATAACTCTAATGAGCATGCAGACCATTAAGAACTCCCCATAGAAATACAGGCCACATTTAGCATCCACATTACTCACAGGCACCTTCCCTCCTGTCTTTTCCACACATATTTCCCAGCTTCCCTTCTGTCCCGTCCCACCATCACACTCATCCCTTCTCAATTTCTCTTCAGGAAGAATTGTGTGTCAGGAGGAACTCCACTACAAGGCTGGATTAGAGGAAGAAAACATGATAAATCTGAGTGCTGTAGATTCTCAGATACATGCACCGAGGGACTGACGGAAATGTCTAACCTAAACTGGGATTTTACTCTCTGAAAACAACTGAGAAAAAGGACCTGAGTCTACTAACTGATCAAACAGGCTCTGAGTAACCCAAGTGAAGGAGCTCTGAAAGAGGAAATTTACAACCTGAGTAGACACTGCCCTAAGTAACTTGTGCTAGTTCACTCTGCTTTGAGCAGAGAGTTGGGCCAGATCTCCAGAGATGCCTTTCCACTGCAATGATTCTCTGATTAGCCAATGTAAGTCAGAGCAGGTAGGCTCACAGCCAGCAAATGCAACAGAGGAAAACCAGCACTGTGCACAGCAGAGGCCTAGGACAAGAGGTAGAGGCATAGGCTTGGTGAGATCAAGTTTAGATCAGAAAATAGAACATATTTCCCATTGGTCTGAGTAATGAGACTCTGAAACAATCTTCCAGGTAGGAAAAAAGGAGCCAACCAATATATATACACACACATATATATATATATACACACATATATATATAAAAATGTGCATACGTAGATTAAGATGGAGCTTAATATATATGGAATCAGACACCCAGCCAGACACACATATCCAGGTCAACTGATAAACATTTCATTATCGTAGACGAGGAAAATGCAGAATATCAAGGAGTAGACAGTGTTGGACAAAAGAATATGATTTTACATTTACATATATCACACATGGCAAATATCACATAACAAACAACAAGCTGTTGATTCTGTTCTAAAGGCAAATCTTCAGAGTGGGACTATGCCTTAGCACCCTCATGACAGATCACCAATAAACACCTTGCAATCCAAGCTGCTAGCCACCTACCTCAGAGAACATGTATGCTGAGAAGGCACGTGGCTTTAGACATAGGCCAAAAATCAGTGCAGGAAAGGAACCCTCACAGCCAAACAGAAATGGGAAACAAAACAGCAGAAACAAAGAAACCACCCCACTGCATTCCTGAGGAAGCCAAACTGACCCATAACTTTCATGGAGGCCAGCAAAGAACTGAGGTAAGCAGAAGACAACAAAGTGCATATCCTACGTGACTCTTTATATGGCACAAATGATGAGTTCGCATTGCACACTGATAATCCCAAGGGCTTTCTAGCAATGCCCACCATCTCAGTATGTGCTGGGGGATGGGGTGGAGCTCGCTGTCTTGATTAGATATTTCTGTACACATTAGCATCTGCAGTGCATTAGGGGCAGTTCAGGAGCAGATAATCCAATTCAGTTTTATCCAAAAGGAATGCAGTTCAATGTAAACCAAAGTGCAGTAGGGTAGGGAAAATCAGAAGATCCTCATCAAAAGCGCACTGCTGCTTCATACGGAGATGTTACCAGGGATGCACACTGTGACCGTAGGGATCCATCTAAGGCTTATATTCCCCATAGAAATGATCTGGTTTTGAAGCACAAAATACCTCCAACTGCCGAAGAGTTTTTGTTTTACTGTGCTGAATGTCTGTAAAACATTGAACCATTTCTATCAAAGAATGTATTTTCAGGAACTAATGTATAGAACAGCAGCCATTGTAGAATAGGATGTTTGGAACGTACGCAAGCATCAGAGTTTGAGGTTTCCCTTTCGTCGCTGGTTAAGTGTTGTATCTACTGCCACAGTTACCCGCTAGGCACAGTGCTTGCACAAGAGAAAGGAACCCAGAGCTGCAGGCAGACTACGCTGTAGCAAACTCATGGTCTCATTTCCCCATATGCACATTAAACCATTGCCTTCCCTCTGCTAGAGCTGATATTATTTCTTTAGCACAAACAATTACTAAATCTATTATATTGATAACACATATAAGTAAAATCAATATGGATATCTAGATTCCCAGTGTTTCCAAACTTGGAGCCCTTATTTGAGATCAGACTCTTTACCTAACTTATTAAAAATGACAGAAAGACCCCAATTATCAAGTTATTACCATAACTTTTTGTTAATTTTTTACTATTCTTTCTGTTATACTTCCAACAGACTATCTTACAAAACATCTCTTTATAACTAGATAACTTTTTTTAGTTCAGTTGAATACACAGTGAAAGTACTTAACACATTTAGTTGCAGAAAGGGCAGGCTTTTAGGGTCTCTGAATACTTGAACATGGTTACTACAGCATGAGCTAAGAGAGACTTCAGTCGAAATTGTTACAGAGGGCTAGAGGCTGAATACAGATTATACCTTTCCCT
>NW_009259100.1:1194708-1197353 GCF_000687185.1 Egretta garzetta
CAAGATTCTATAGAATTTGTTTTAAATCTTTCCAGAATTTTGCTGTCCATGGAGAATAGAAAATACAGCTTTCTTTTAATTTAGAATTTTTTTTTTAATTTAGAAAATAATCTGTTTTGTTGGGTTTTTTTTAACAGCAGTATAAGGAAGGAAGCTCTCTTTGACAATCTCCAATTATATGCTTTAAATGAGCTCTTCACTGTAGTTTTTGAAATTCACCATCATTCAAAACAGAATATCAAATTCATTTAATCACTGATACACTCAAATAGGGAGTTCTCCTGTCTCCAGTTATTCTTTAATAGGAAACTCTTACACCATAGGTACTTATGACAGAGAATGAGAAATGTAGGAAAAGATATTTTGGTATAACAGACAAAAATTATAAACCAATATGAGTTTATATCTTCTACCTGCAACAGTATCTGTGCCCAACTTAGGGAAAAATATTGTTACTTTCAATTTGGCTGCCATGGTAACATGAAATGGTCCAATTTATTGCAGTTATCACAAATGCTATTAATCCTAGGGATAACGATGGGTGGCAATGAGCCACACTGAGCAGGATTATTTTCTTTGAGTTTTTGCTAAGGGATTTGGAAAAAATAGAATAACCAGTACTGATGATGACAGGTGAATAGGGACATCGAAAAATGAGTTAAAACTGAAGACCTAAGCAAGTTCTTTGTTCATATCGCTATACTGAATGGCACCAATCGCTGAAAAGGCAAGGCAGAAGCCTGCTTGCTTTTGGTAGACAGTAGCAAGTTGAGATTATAGTAGTTTCTCTTGCTGCTAAGGTAGTGTAGGAAACAGTTTTCTGAATCTGTAAGTCTGGTTTCAAGCATGATTTTACTTCCCATCAGGACAAAATGAGACTTTTCTTAACTCTTCTGATTTATGTCCCTTCTGCCTCCATAGAAGGGAAACCAACCACATATCCAGATATTTGAGATGTGAGTTATCCTTTTTTAGAACCACAGATCATTCAGATAGAAAGGTGTCTGGAGACAATCCAGTCTAACCTTCTGCTCAAAGCAGGGCTAGCTTCAAATTCATACCACATTGCTCAGAGCTTCATCCAGTCAAATTTTCAATACCTCCAGGAATGGAGGTTCGACAGCCTCCCTGGGCATCTGCTGCAGTATTAGACCTTTCTCACAGTGAACTTAGCTCTCATTCTCCTCTTATTTCCAATTAGATTTTCCCTTTTTATAATTTTGGCTGTTGTCCCTTGTCTCCTCACTATGCACTGCCAAGGGGAGCCTGACATCATCATCTCTCTAATGCCCCTCAGGTACTTGAAGACAGCAATTACAATGTCTCTGAGTCTTTTCTTCACCAAGGTTAAGAAATCCAGCATCAGGCCCCCGAAAGCATTGATGGGCATTACTGTCCCTCCCCCAGCCTCCCCTGAACCTGAGGTCCAAAGACCTCATTTCAGCTCTGCCAGGGGCCGTTAGTCCCCACCTCAGCAACATCGCAAGTGTCTCCAACCCTGCCTGCTGGACAAACCGTGGATGTACACTGCAGCCTTGTCTCCAGCTCTGCCTGGATCTGGCTCCGCTTGCTCCTGTTGACCCCTCTGGGTGGTTCCTAGCCCTGTCCATCTCCTTGCCATGCCCAAGCTGTCAATGGATCCCATTATCAGCACCCAGCTCTGCCTGTCCCTCTCAGATACTGCGGTGCCCATCAAGTGAGGCACCACAACCAGTGCTGGGGTCACCTCCACTCCCTGCATGGCCCCTCTCAGAGCAACCCTGCTCTTGTTGCTTCCTAGATACCTTAGTTTCAAACAAAATCTGCAGTACATACATTCATATGTGTGGACGTAGCCCTTGAATCAGGTAGAGCGTGCTCTCTACTATATGGCCTTCGTCATCCCTAGAGAAAGATACAGTTACTAGCTGATGGATGTTACAGGAAAGGTGTCTCTCACATACATGCATACTCTGCTCTTGCAAAGCTTTTCTGAACAGTTTTCATCAAAACACCAAATTCACATATTTCCTTCCAACATACTGACATTTTCAGACTAGGAAAAAACCCCACATGAACCACATGAAAGGTCTGCTTCCCCTTCACCTCAGAGGAAGAAACTGAATTTATTTTCTGTTACTGTTGCTAAAATGAGAGAATTTCCACCAAGTTCACACAAGCAATCTCTGATCAGTAACAGCCTAAGATATTTTATTGACCTAACCAAAAATTTAAGAAACACTTCAAGAAAACTATGCTTGTAGTAGACTGTTTTCATACTACATAAAAAAAGAGTTGTCATCATAATACAATTACTGCAAGATGTGTATTATCCAGCATAAAGTGAAAGTACAGTGCCATTAATAGAAGTCAAGACTTGTATCATGCTGTACTCTTAATGTCAGAGGTATTATAGGCTTCAGGAAACAAACTTTATACCTTCTGCTCATATTACGTTACAGAGTAACAGAAATGTATACCTCAAAGTTTGTAGGATTGTTCTGATGCACTTGCTAGTGGACCCTAGAAATTGCCTCCGGAGGCCCAGGGGCAGAGCTCAGGTCTTTGAGTAAGGGTTTCAGGTCTGCAAAATTGACCAAGAGAGCTACTGTTTTCTAGGCATGTGACCATGGTAGAACGCTTTCTAGTTAGGCCTTAAGGATCAT
>NW_009259100.1:1197394-1206646 GCF_000687185.1 Egretta garzetta
ACTACACGTTGTACCTTTGATGTGCAATCTGCAGAGAACCTCCTTATTTTGAAATCCTTGGTTGATGACACATCTTTCATTGTTTTTCTCTTTACTTGTCTAAAAATAAAGTTAAATTGTCTTTTGTCCCAGAGGTATGACAGCTGAACAACACAAATATATGCAGCAGTACATAATTCAAAAAAGATATCCCAAAAGAAAAGGAATAATTACAAATTAATTCTTTATTCTCCTGCAGATGACTGATGTATAAGGTAGGTATATGATACTTTACAGTCACTTATTAAGCATAAGATGCTTCTAAAGTGTAATATGCCAGGATTACTATAGAATTATGCAGAGTTGGCACATGTCACTGAGTAAATAATATCATACATATCAATGTATTTGTGTACAAGGCTAACTATGCACTGGCAAAGGATAATTCTCATATTGCAAGCGATTAGGTCATACCTTGCAAGACGTACCCTTTAAAGAGGGAATGAATGTAAAAAAAAAAAAAGTCATTCCCAAACAGATACATTTGTACAGAAGTCCTATTGAAGCAATCAAAAACATTCTGCTCTTTGGAAAAGGATATTCTTGTGTTAATGTTTTGGAATAGTGAAGAACTCTATGCATTAAAAAAAAATAATAAAAATCAAACTTTATTCTAATCCTGGCAAATAAACCTCAGAAATTAAACTTCAAAAGCTGGCTTGAGAAATACAGAAGGTTCCTCTAGGTTATATTTTAACATTTTATTAAACAGCAGAATTGATTAACTTTCTTTAAACAGGTTATATTCTACAATTTCAATATGAATATAAATATGTAGGGGGCAGTTGGAATTAAAAGATTTAACAAAATTTGTTAATAGAGATAATTGCTTTACAGGTGCATTGTATTAACAGAAGGCTTCACAAAGGTTAATTGTTGCCATCAAAAGGTGATAATTAGGCATTTATCACAGTTCAATTTACTTATAGAAATGCATCTGTATTCAGGATTATAAAAAAGAATAATATTCTTAAGATAAAAGGGGGCTTCCCAGCATGCAGGTTTGCAGGACAACATTTATCATTCAAGCCTTCTGAAGAATTAATGGAAGATGCACTTGCACTATCTTCGTATCACCTAATTCTATAGATGACTTCAAATGGTAGAACTTTTTTTTTAATAAGTATTTTTGCCTGACTTGAATAAAAGCATTTATTTTTCAGCCACCTGAAACAAAATGAAGCAAAAAATAAAGTGGTAGGCAGTAGCAGCTTCCTTTTCACCTTCAGTACCCATGCTGAATGGAAAAGAGTGCTAAATTAGGAAAAAGTGAAGTGGTTTGAATCAGAAATGTCAGAACAACCAATACCATAGTATTTCATATAAAAGGGCTTATGGAATTTTCTTTGGAGGTGGAAAACAGTAGTTCAAATCTGCTTATAGAAGAGAGCACTGAACTTTAGTATTCCTCACTATCCGTTACTATGTCATAAAATATGATCTTCTGCTGAAGCCTTCTCTGTAACTAAAACTATTTGATAAGCATAATCTAAGTTAATAGGTGGTTTTGTGATATCTAAAGCCTATGTTTTTCTACTGATAAGACTGTTAGTTGAAAGCAGTTCCAGCCTTGAACTGCAACATTAATATATAACCATACACTAAAAAAATAATAAAAAAATTCAAATCTGTAGAGACATTTTACTTTTTTTTATCATTAGATTTTGTAAGGCTGTTTCTTCTCTTCCTTTTATAACCAACAGTTTAAATCATTGGGGCTGGTGCTATCTGTATCATTGCTGCCTGAAGTTGAATTTTCAGGGTAAGGGGTTTTTTGGGTGGTTTGGTGTTTGTTTTTTTTTTTTTTCTTTCCTCAGGAGGGTTGGGGGGTGATTTTTTAAAGGAGTCAGCCATTTCAGGAAGAAAATCAGAAGAAAACAGTTCCAATTATTTCAGGAAGGATAAAATATTCTCTAATTTAAAAACTCTCATATCTCCTTTAAAGCCACCTGAAGGATGGGTAGAAGAAATGAGTGTGTCCTTGATGTTGCAAACACATAACTTTGTTCAAATTTGGTAAGTTAAATAACTTTCAAAGCTGAGGTCCTATATAGTCGGTAGACAACATGAAAAAAAGCAACTCATGTTCAGAAGCCATCAACAGCGTTAGACAAGCTCCAGCTCTCCGGGGAAGCTGTAGGCTGACCTTTTTACACCCATCGTTATCCTCCAGTGCAGTGAGCAGAATACAAGAGATGAATGGGATTTTCCCTATAATCTTCACAGATTTGGAAAGAGGTGCAGGAACACGAATACCACCTTATGTTCTTGACTAGCATGCCTCTTCTGAATCCCCACAAGGTGTGGAAAAAAAGGATGCCTTACTTTATTAAAGGGCAGGAGGGATGGCAAAGCAGACAGATGGAGAAAAAGAACTGAAGACATGTTGGTATCAAAGCCAGCTCTGGCTAGCCAAGGAGACAAAGCATGGCACAGGTGGCTGAGTAAGGAGCCAGCTGGGTGAGACACAGAAGGTGGGATCAATTTCACCTAGCTTTAGATGTCCATCTGTGGATTACCCACCCCTCTTTCAGAGGCAGGTGCTAGAATGCAATTCTATTGCTGTATTTTAGATGCCATCTGTGGGAGATCAGTTGCATCCTAGTGATTTATTTATTTATTTTGACTATGCAAAGTAACCCAGTGCTACTAGTGCAGACATAAGTGTCCACATTACAAATGCCTACATTTAGTTATAAGTCCTTCTAAACCCTTTTGAGGAGACTGGGCAGAGAACTAAGAGTTAACATTATGATTTGTTTACTCAGCAGGAGAAGACCAAGACTGGAAGCTTAGGGCAATAAGAACAGGCTTGTTTGAGAGAGTCTCTATTTTTTTTATTGCTCAGCCTAAAATCAATTTCTCATTTCAGGGTACTGAAAGTCAATAACAGCTACGCTGTGAACATGAAACCTGTTATTTAGTGGTAATATCACTCAAAAAGGCATCCTCAAGCAGGCACTCAAATTTAGCAGCACTTTTGATGTAATCTTCCTCTGTTTCAGGCCCTTATCTGTAAGATAAGAGAGCAGTACTCCATCTCACCCTGCAGGGAGGTGGAGCCGCTCTGTTCATATTTGTGGCCAGTAAATTTTAGGGGAAGTTTCCAAAACAGAATTTGAACAGGCTGTGATAAATAAGTCACTGAGCTGTTTTTCAGATAGCAGTAGTCATCATTAAATAAATGCTCTCCAGTGTGAACAGTGAATAACAAAAGGTTCCAGTGGTGAAAAAAGAGAGATTTCATTGTGCTTGAAGCTTTCTTTTTCAGAGAATGAGTTACTTGAGTCCTATTTAAATTACAAATAAAATCAAGTTAATGATCAAAACTTTAGAGGCCTTTTTGTCCAAATACTTAAAGAAGATACTCCTAATACCCTATAAGTTCTCCCAGCCATCTCTTAGCTCTTGAGCTGTCAACGAGCATTGAAGAGGGGCAGGAATAAAAAGAGGTAAAAACACTTCTGATCTTTGGATCAGAGTTGCACAGAAGCAACTCCTTCAGAAGAAAAAATACCCCTGTTGGTCTCATTTGCAGTACGCTCCAGATAATTGAATCAAAATGTAGTCATCTACCTGTCACCTAAAACTATGTTGATTTCAGCATCAGCAGATGTCCAGTTGCTTTCTGTGAACTCTACAAAAGATATTGCCGTAAAATAACTTCTACCACCTTCCTGCTCCATGTTTAACTCCAACTGCCCACGCTATAAGAAGTGAAGGTATTCGGTACTCTTAGCTCTTAGTCACCACTTACACGGAAAGGACTAACCTAACAGTTTCTTAAATGCCCCAAGGGTTACAAAATCATGTAGGTGAGAATATTCAGTAATTTGCCTTCACATCCCGTGGGCTTATACCTAGCCAAAAGAAGAATAAGTAATAAACTGTTTATGAAGGCTATAGTTATATTTGATTGGTTTTGTACAGAAGAAACAGTATCTCTTTTGAGATTTCAGTATCAAATACAAACATCAGTCCCAAGAATGATTCAGATGAAGACTTTCTTGGTTCTGTGTGATCGAGTTCAGGAACTAAAACACAGTTTTAAGTGAGAAAAGGCCAACATATATGGATTCTCAAAATCACAAAAAATCGAACTACCTAAAACTGTTTTCCATATAAAGTTTCCCAGACTTGATTCCCCTACCCTTCTCCTGAAGGTTGACGTAAGTCACACACCATGCGGTGCCTAAGTTGTACTGTACAAGAAGATACCAATGACTTTCATAAAAATATTATTTCCCCCCCTTACTAATTAATACAAGTCTCTATCAAGTACACTACATTCTCCTCCATTAAGCAATTATTATACACACTGTAGATTTGCTTCTTCAAGGGTTCTCCAACTTTCACATACTTGGAGTCAAACTGGTTTTATATAGCTAAATACATTGTTCTCAGAGACCCGAGTTCAGACGGATTATCCAGTGTGCTGAAAATATTGAATAGCACAACTAAGCAACTCAGCCTGCAGTATTTCTTTAATTTATGGGCCGCAATTAGGACAAGAACCAACCGCACATTCCTGTGTAACTTGACTAATTTCCAATACTCTTGAGGATCATGGAAGAACCTCATTATAAAGATCATTAAGGACAAAATCTATTGCATGTACTTAAAGATAGATTTTTCCTTCTGCTCCAGGTCTACATATTTCTTTTCTTTAACAGTGGCTAAATTCTGTTTGTTTCCATGCATCATAATTTCTGGAGTTCCCATGTGTATGACAAAAACCTTCATGGGAGTTTGCAAAGCCTCTAGCCTACAATCTTTGATCTGTGCTGCTATAAAGATACCCTCATTAATTTTATCTGCCACATCTACTTATTTTTTTTCTTTCATTTACTACTCATAAAATTTGACAAGCAGCTGATATTTTCAAGGGATGGAGGCTTTTTTATATATTGACATAAATCATGGTGATGGACTGAAAATGCAATACATAGAGTAATTTCAGTTTTGCTAATATTGAAATATGTATTTATACAGTTTATGTTACCGTGTGCAAAGACTCTTAATCAATCTCTACAATGGCCTCCACTGTTCTCTTCTTGTTGTAGATACAAACAGCAAAATAAATGGTGCACATTTAATTTACCTTTAATTTAATTAAGCAAGACATTCAGGCTAGAAAGCCCACCTTTATAAGCATGGATGTATGCTATGTCTTGGTGCCAATATGCTAGGTTGGTACCAGGCTATGTAATGTACAAGAAAACACCATTTTTACAAACCTGAATTGGTTCCTATGATACCAAAGGGTAAAAAAAAAGGGGGGGGGGGGGGGAGGGGGGGGGAAAGAAAGGAGAAACTTTTTGAAGTGACGCAGTTAAAATTATGCTCTAAGGGAATGCTTAAAGCTCTGGAGAGGATAATTTTGGAGGCAATTGCAGCAATATAAGAAGTTACTGATCACAAGTCTTTTTAAACACCCCACTGCTAATCTGTGACAGGGGATTACAAAACAACGCACTTTGCAGTGGTGCCCAACGACAGGACAAGGGCCAATGGGTACAAACTGAAACATAAGAGGTTTCAGTTGAATCTGAGGAAAAAATTCTTTTCTTTGAGGGTATTCAAAACCCGCCTGGACGAAGTCCTGTGTAACATGCTCTAGGAGAACCTGCTTTAGCAGGGGGGTTGGACTAGATGATCTCCCGAGGTCCCTTCCAACCCTTGCATTTCTGTGATTCTGTGAACGCCACACATCACTTCATTTAGAACCAGATAGGTTCACCCAGATCACTGTGACCTGAACTGCTCCACTGACCTTGAGCTGTCACAGACTCGTGTGCCCATACAGTCCCCTACACCATGGCTCAGCGGAGGATGGGATTCATATCAGGTGGTGGACTTCTTCAGTGGCTACACTAAATCTGCAAGAAAGCATTTGTCTGTCCCATTGAGATCAAATGGATCTGACATTCCCTGTCCTCAGGAACTGAAGTAGGTCTAGAAACTGATGGGAGAAAGAATGAAATCTATGCTCCATATTTCCTCACATCCCCTCCCTTTTGCACCTTTTCTTTTTTTTTTTTTTTTTTTTTTTTAATCTATCTATGCCATACTAATCATTTCAGTTAGGGTCATCTGGTGGTCTTCTAATTATCAAGTAAAGGAATGGAATACCTGAGGATAACCTTCAAGTGACCAGTAATGAGCTGATATCTGGGCAAATAATATACCATAAAGGGTCTGTCCCATGGCAGGCTTCTTATTGCTACCAAAACTGTCACTTGAACAAGACAAATTCTTCCAAAAAGATGAACACCATTTGCCTTACTGAGAACACTGACTATGCAGATTTCTGTTTTATCTGCAATCTTACCTTTCTCTTCATGCGGTTTCTGGCAAGGCTATTAGCATACAGTCTCAGACACATTACTTCTTCATTTTGGTACTTCAGATAGCAAAGCTATATATGGCCAGCAAGCCAGTCCAATTTGTTATCCCT
Source organism: Egretta garzetta (assembly GCF_000687185.1). Lineage (NCBI taxonomy): Eukaryota > Metazoa > Chordata > Aves > Pelecaniformes > Ardeidae > Egretta > Egretta garzetta. The sequence goes on from NW_009259100.1 coordinate 1,203,891, forward strand.
TATTTAGTTTCATAATATACTTCTTGTGCATCATTTATTTTATAATAGCGCATTTTATTTATGCAAGAATGCTTCATTGAGATTCAAAAAAAGTGGGTTAACAAAGCTGCAAGCACACACTGGCATTCAAAAGGCTATAATTTTATCTCAGTCTTCCTTACAATTAAATAATATTGGCAAAAGTCCAAGATACAGATCCACAGATCTCCAAGAGCTAGACCCTGCTTGCTTCACTCTCCAGCAGGTACTACCTAATAGAATTCATGGGGCTATTTAACCAAGAACAGTGGATGTTAATCAGCTACAGGGCATACAAACAAGACACGCCACTGCTTCAGTTTTTAGTCACATTACTGACAGCTGTACGATTATTACACTGATGGATGCTGCAGCAGCCATCACAATTCTTTGTTTAAAGCATTTCATCAGTCCTGATCTAAAATACAGCAGCCTTCAGTCATAAATTATAAAAGGCCAAAAAAAGCATAAAAAATTTTGCAAGCAATTTCAACCAAATAGTACCATAAGTATAATTTTGCATCTGAAATTAATAATCTGTCATGCTTTATACTTCTTTTGCAAAACTGATTTCAATTTTGCAAAAGCAGCAAGCAGTCTTGCATTGCTAATTTCAGTTCAGAAGAGGACTTTCAGTAATTAAGACAGGGTTTATCTTACTGAATTTTTTTTATTGTATTAGGAAATTTATATACTCCCTATTTCCGCACCTATATCATACTTCCTTTCAGCAAAGAGTGTGTGTGCAAGTGTGTGTTTGCACAGATGAAATCTGATTTGACTTCAAGAAAATACCCTGGAGTACCAAGCTGAGGTTCTTACACGTTGAACAGATAAAAATCAATCAAGTCCTTTCCCTTTGCAGTACTTGGTAACACCTAAGCTTCTAGATTACTAACACCACCAAAGTTTTCTGATGAACAGAGCAATCATATTAATCAATTGATACAATAAAGGGATTGTTTGTTAATGGGGAAACCCTGTGTTGCACTTAATACCACATGGTCCATAAGAATTTTGAAAACAAATCAAGGAAAATCTGTAATTATTCACTTAAATAGTCTCTTTGAAGTATAAGACAATAAAGGTATTACAGAAGGTAGACAGTATCCTATTAAACACTCCCTGCCCACATACCTTTTACATTCCAATTAATAAAGTTTTTAGGAATTCCTAAATTCCTTCAGTGATTCCTTCACTGAAGAAAGCTGATTTTCCATCAGTTATTAATTATTCAGCTAATAACAATAAAATGCTCAATACACATTGTCAATCTCAATAGGAGAAGCCTTTGACCATCCATCACCTTAAACTCTTTAAATGCTGGACCTTTCTGTAGCCACTGCTACCTGTTTGCCTTTGCTGTAGCCATTCATATAAAGAATCTGCCATCGGGAGAAACAGGTGATCTCTTTGATTAACAGTTTATTGGCTCATACACTCAGGAAGCCTTTCCTTCAGTAATGAGGGTTATTCATAGGCTTCTAGCTGTCTCTTCAGCAGTTACAGAAACTACTTTCTTTGGTCACTGAAAAATGTTAAAATAATAAAGCTTTGGCAATTATTTTTGAAGAGAGGCTTATCTTAAACATCTAGCCAGAACTATATTGTCAACGTCTGAGTGAATTATAGGTTCTTCAGAGTTTCATTTAATCTTAGATTAAAATCACTTGCTCTTTAAAGCAGTTTTTCTCAGCCTTCTCTGTTCTATAGATAGAAAATTAGCTTCTGGACTCCCTGAACATACTTTTTGCAGTAATCAATATACTGCCGTATACGTCTTTTTGTGGTATTTATCTCTACAAATGATTGCTTTCGAAAAATACCCAAGTTTTCTAAAGACTCTTAGCTTGCAGCAACTTGTTTCTAGACTTCTGACTTTAAACAGAGGCTCAGCTGAATGCAGGAAGTAAAAAAAATCTAGAGTTTCCAAACCACTCTTGCAGGTTTCCTCCCTTCAAGAGTGGGGGAGTGTGGATGACATGAAGCAGTGGGGGGTGGATTAAGATTAGTATTTGAACACCATATAGTTTGGTTAAAAAAATTAAATTATTAACTTTGTTCCATTTTTCTTCCCAGCCACTTACCATCACTAAGATGTTGCCCTCAGCAAGCAACAACATCACCTCCCCTGTTTCATACAGAATGGACAGTGATCTCTGGAGTTTATAAGCCAATGCTTTCTTCACAGGTGGAACCCTGAACAACTATCAACACCTAAAAAGGCAAACTTGGCATCAGTTGCTACATAGCTCCATTTGCAAGCTGTTGGATTTCATTTGTATGGTCCTTTTCACTGCAAAGCACACCTGAGATTAGTTCTGAGTTTAGCTTTCTAACAAGACACGATGTGGTATCAGCTTGTCTGATAAAGCAACTTTGCAATTGCTTAAAAGCTATTCCCTCCTCCCCTTTTATATACTTATCAATGCCCTTGGGTATTTGTAGTCACTTTAAGCTTCATTTTACCATAGAAATCCAATTGCTTCAGATCTCATTGTCAAAACTCCAGGTATTTTTCCCTTGCATTATCCTAGTGCCTATATTCAAAGATGTTTGTGTAGATCTAGGATCTTCTCAGGAGGAAGGAAGGGATGTCATCCAAAGAGACCTGGACAGGCTGGAGAGGTGGGCCTGTGTGAACCTCATGAGGTTCAACAAGGCCAAGTGCAAGGTCCTGCACCTGGGTTGGGGTAACCCCCAGTATCAGTACAGGCTGGGGGAAGAAAGGATCGAGA
>NW_009259100.1:1206718-1215384 GCF_000687185.1 Egretta garzetta
TGGCCAGCAGGTCGAGGGAGGTGATTCTGCCCCTCTACTCAGCTCTGGTGAGACCTCACCTGGAGTACTGCGTCCAGCTCTGGAGCCCTCAGCACAAGAAGGACATGGAACTGTTGGAACGGGTCCAGAGGAGGGCTACAAAAATGATCCGAGGGCTGGAGCACCTCTCCTATGAGGACAGGCTGAGAGAGTTGGGCTTGTTCAGTCTGGAGAAAAGAAGGCTACGGGGAGACCTGATTGCGGCCTTCCAGTACCTAAAGGGGGCCTATAGGAAAGATGGGGAACGTCTTTTTAGTAGGGCCAGCTGTGTTAGGACAAGGGGAAATGGTTTTAAACTAGAACAGGGTAGGTTCAGGCTAGAGGTAAGGAAGAAATTTTTTACAATGAGGGTGGTAAAACACTGGAACAGGTTGCCCAGAGAGGTAGTGGAGGCCCCATCCCTGGAAACATTCAAGGCCAGGTTGGATGGGGCTCTGAGCAACCTGATCTAGTTAGCAGTGTCCCTGCTCACTGCAGGGGGGTTGGACTAGATGACCACTAGTGGTCCCTTCCAACCCTAAACATTCTATGATTCTATGATTCTAAATACCTGTAGTTGGACTATACAACAGAAAATTCTCATTTACAATTTAGAACATTTGCAGTATGCAAAAGGTTTAAAATTGGTCCATGAGAAAATAAAAACCACAAACTGAGACTAAGATATTTTGAAGACTACACTAACAAGCATGGAAACACAAATTCATAAGTAAAATTGTTTTCAGTACTCATAATCAATATTTTGACTCATTTTCCTATCTTAAATCAATTGCAATCTCAAGCCTTATTCTTCCTGGTTTCAGCACACACATACAGACATAAGAGTAGATACAGACATTTTTATCCCAGTTTCTGATCCACTGTTCACACCTGATGATAAAAGAAAACTTTTTCCACTTCAGTTTCTAGCTTGGTCCTCTTGCCAGAGTTACCCGCACTTATTAGCTGTCATTACTAGCTTATTGACTGAGGTCCCAGTAACTGCAGGCTCTCTGGGGCTGTAGGCAAAATCTGGTGACAGCAGCAGGGAGCAAAGTTACAGTAGGTGACCCTTGTCTTCAAAGACATAAAAAAGCATGGAATCTCCCCTTCAGACCGCTGCCTACTTGAGCCAGCCTTAGTCAAATAATTTTCTGGTGATCCCTGAAAATCTATTATCTGCAAAAATTATCACAATGATATTATCTGCTGTGAATACCATAGCTTAAACTTAGAGAAAATCCTGTCCCAGAATTGACAGTTTTCACCTTATTTTCTTGATTAAATTTTCAGATAATTTAATAGCAAAAGAAAAATTTCCTTATACACAACCCTCCCCCCCTCCCCCCCCCAAAAAAATCCTCTTTAAAATTCTTTCCTTCATACATTGCTTTTTTCCCCCCCTTATCAGAAGTTGGAGGGATGATAAGGAATGCCAAGGATACCAAGAGGAATACCAATCCCTTCGCATAACTGATTTGATTTTTCAAATGAAATGGAAACAACTACTTTTTTTTTTCCAGCATATTAAGAATACATGGAGAACTTAAACTTAACCACAAATATGTGAGCTATTTCAGAGACCCAAAGCTCACCCAATTTCTTGCCTTTTGAATGAGCTGATGCATCATACTCTATAGTACCAAGTAACAGAACTGGATTGTCAGCATAAGAAAAATCAAATTTCTTAGACACTTTTTTTTAGGGAATAAAAAGCATGCTTAAAGGTTTGAATAAATGGTTCCACTTCATTTAATCAGTTAAAAACCAGCTGCTGTTTTTAGCCAACATTTTGGCAAAGGACAAATGAAACAATTCAGTTTGTGTGCAACTCTTACTCAAGTTAAGCTCAGCCAGCCCCTCAGCAGAGACCTTGTCTGTTCTCACCAGGCAGAACACAGGTTGCAATGTTTCACCTTTAGTGCAGAACCTACTTAGCAGCTCTACACATCTGCCATACAGTAACAGTTATGCTACTGTAGTTAATCTGAGACAAATGGATTTCTGATCGTAACTGCAAGTTTACATCTCCTCTGTTACGTGTTTTCTTGTTGAAGATATTTACAGGGTATGATGCAATACTTAGGGACTAAACTGAACAGAAACCCAACAGATCTCTACTTTCAGATATTTAAGCCTTTGCACATTGACAGGCAGACTTCTAAAATCAAATACATGGTCTATATGCAGTAGTGTGCAACTCTTTTCTCCTACTCACTGTTGTCAACCACTAGGTGGTAATGTTCACTCTGCAGACCTTTCAAAAGAGCATAAACCCTAGATGACATTCAAATAAATTGTCTCCTCACTTAGACTGGTGCAACCGTGTAGTAAACCAGAACTGAATTTGACCAATTCCCTTTCAGATCAACGATTTTATTTTTAATTGTGCTCAGTTTTCTGCTAAGCACAGAGAAGCATGTCACAGTACCCTGTATGATTTGCTGCTGTTTGTTCCTCGGACCTGTAAACTAGTCCAAAGCAACTTGACCTACCAGAAATCAGTTTTCTACAGTGGAAGTTTAACAGGGCGGATGCATGCAGCATTAATACCACCAAAGCTGATCTAATATTTTCCTTTCTTTCTACGATATCAGAGCTAAGAGATGATCTAGGAAAAAAAAAAAAAAATACAGTTTTTACTCCCAGTAAGCTCAGGGTTTATTATTTGCTCATAAAACATTACATTTAAGTTACAATTAAAAGCATACAAAATTTAATGCAGACAAAATCTTCTTCTATGCATCCAAATTCTTCTGTCCACTGAAGAATTTATGAGCAAGCGTGACTGAGGAAGAAAAATGTATTTCAGCACAAAACTCATATGCTTCAAGAATTGCAGAGAATGAAAATGAACATGGAAATATTCTGAGCACAAGCCTGAAAAAATTAAAGCTCAGTTTCTACTCCCAGATATTTAATCACAGCATTTTTCTGATATTACCACTTCCCTTGTTCTTGCACCTTTTTTATGAAGTAGAAGAAAGGAGGTAACTGCCACAGTTGTTTGCAAGATTCTCTCTTTTTTTTTTTTCCCCAAGGGATCTGAGGAACAAGGAACAAAAGAAGTCAAAACTATGTTTCTAGCTCTGCAGGAGAAGTAATTTAAATGAAGATATTTTGTTACATGGACTGAAAAAGAAAAGAGAAAGGTAAAAAAAACTGGTTAAGCTATTTTAGAGAGATACCCCAAAAAGTCTAGTTGCCCAGGGTTTAGATCTATGCCTGACTGAGAGCAGAGATGGGAAGCTGAAAGTCTCATCACATTGCAGAACATCCTTCCTACAAAGTCACTAAGACAGTCTCCCTTGCTTTCTGGGTTCAAATGATTGAATACTTAGAGGTCCACACAGGAAAAGCTTCAAATAGCCTAGCCCAGCCACACTTGCTCAACAGATGAAAGCTTCAAATTACTACCGTGAAATTTAGCAACAAAAGAAACACTTTTCTGCTCAGTCTGGTCTTTTACCAGCAACTAGTTAGATGCCTGGGCAAAAATTTACTGTACCATGCACAGATCTTGCCTGCATTGGGGTCTGACCTGTGGGAGAGCCCTATGTACAAATGCTTGCCCCATTAAAAAACAAACCACTATACTGGCTACAATCATTCTCTCTTGTAGAACAAACCCAATCCCTAACCATAGTTGAGAAGGCAGGAGGAAAGCAGCTGCTCAAACTGCAAACTTCATTCTTGGTTGCAAGTCCCTTGGATAGATTTGCACACATTACTGTAATTACTTTGGAAAAATAGGGGAGTATTAAGAAAACAGAAAGAAAGGAGAGCAATTCATCTTATCTAGATAACTCAGCAGAAAAGACAGCCACTGAAAGCAGGGGGAAATTGCAATGCACAACATAATTTTGGTGTTTTATTTTACCACCAAAGTGATCTTTTTTAAAAGTAGATAACAAGACAATTTGAATTGCAGATAATTAGAACTTCAGGTCTTGCATTGTTTCTTCTTTAGATAAACCATAGCTCCAAAGGTCAAATTGAAGAATTGTACAAAGGAAGGAAAGCCAATGGACCTGTACCTACTTATACCAGGTCATAGTTTGGCCTATTTGTTTGTTCATGTTTTTTTTCCTTACATTTCCTTTCTGCCCCATTTCCTGAGAACACAACAGCCAACTCAAATTATTACATTTGTGCATTCTTCCACAATATCCAAGGCTACCCTTAAAGGATTCCTAGCTCCACATAAGAAGAGTCTCATGAGCTGTCCTTGACTGTACTTCTCACTGAGCCACCTGGAAAGCCCACACTAATATTTTCCATATAAAAATTGGATCAGACCTTATGAAAAAGGAAAAAAAAAAAAAAGCCTTAGTTTCTTCCATACATCTTCATTCCATTTTCCTTAAATAGCTAGAGAACAGTAGAAATGTCTGGGCAATGTCCAGTGAAACAGCCTGCCAGCTGAGCCGTGGCCTGAAACTATGCTTTACTACATCAAACAGGAATTATTCATGTAAGTACTTCCCACGTATTCACAGGTTGTTGCATATATTCCAGGAGTCCCTTCATAGAAGCAGCCTGCTAGATAACAACATCAAAACAATGTTCTCAAAAGAAAACTGCCTTGGCCATCTTAAGCTAGAAGAGCTGTAGCTGTATCTTCACAGCATGTCTGCATTCAGTGTGGAAGATTTCATTGCTCAAGAACTCTCAGGAGAGAGGAAAAGAGGGCTTTACCTCCCCTATTAAAATATAAAGACTGAGTATGAGTAGGCCACTTTAGACTCTCTTACAGCCAATGGAGAGACACAGGTGCTTCCAAGACATGTTTCACCTTACCTGTTTTTGCTGTTTATTTTAGGAAGAAATGAGCTGCTTGCCAGAGGTACCCATCTCCCTCCTCCAGCAATAAAGGGAGCCTACACTGTGAAGGTCCACATATGGTCAGAGGAATGCTATGCCAAATAATTACACTTCACATTTAGCTATATCATTATACCAGTTATAACCAAATGGAAAATATGGGTAAAACCAGGAAGTCCTCCAGACCTTGACATTACAGTGAAATTATATACAACTTAAATAATACATCCTGGAAAAGGCTGAAGTAAATCAAGAAGCATTAATGCAATGACTACAGAATTATTTCTTCTATGCCACAAAACCTGTAACAAAGAGGGTCATATAGTTGGAAACACACACTTAATGCAGGAGCTACATGCTAGCTCTTCTACAGCAGGCATTGACAACATCTGAACGCTTTTTGTTCCTGTATCACATCCTCACATGACTTAGCTTTATTAAAGTTTTCTGAGACAGGTCATCTTCCTTATGCTCTCTTTAAATGCACCATGACATACTCACAAAACCAGATAAAGTATTAACGAAGAAACATCAAAACCTGAACTTATATCTTCAGTCATATTGAACTGGAACAAAATGGACAACTTTGCATGAAAGCCACATTTTCTGGATTAAGATTTATGGGAGGCTTGCAATGCTATTTCCCACAATATCCTTGTATGCAAGTTAGAACGATGTGGTCCAAATGGGTGGACAACTAGAAAGATTAAAAAACCTGGTTGAATGACCAGGTCCAAAAGGTAGTGGTTAGTGGATCATACTCTATCTGGATACCCCTGACAAGTGAAGTATTGCAGGAGTCTGTACTATACCCTGTCCTGTTTAATATCCTTACCAGTTACCTGGAAGATGCAGCAGAATGCACTCTCATCAAATTTGCAGATAATACCAGCTCAAGGAACCATTCAATACACTTGAGGACAGGGTTACCATGCAGAGAGAGACCTAGATAAGCTGGAAGAATGGGCCAACATGAACCTTATGAAATTAAGCAAGAACAAATACAAAGCCCTGGAAAGAAGGATCCCCTTCCTGGGCACTGCCAGGCTGCAAGCAGCTCTAAGAAAAGGACCTGGCCATGAGCCAGCAGTGTGCTCTGGCAGCAAAAATGTTCAACAGCATCCTCAGTTATATTAACAGTACAGCTGGCAGACTGATTGAAAGGATGATCCTTTCTCTACTCAGCACTTGATAGACCACAACTGGACACTGTGTCTAGTTTTGGGCCCTGTAGTAAAAGATAGACATCAGCAAAGTGGTGCAAACATGGGCAAAGTTAATCAGGGTACAGTGGTGGTCGGTCAGGGACAGGAGCACTTTGCCCGTGAGAGGAAGCTGAGGGACTGGGGCTTGTTCAGCCTAGAGAAGAACTGGTTTCAGGGGAATCTAACAGCAGTTTACCAGTGCCCACAGGCAGCTAGGAGGAATCAAACTCTTCACAGCAGTGCATGGCGGGAAGACAAGAGATGACAGGAGTAAGCTGAAACAAGAGAGGTTTGGACTAGATATAAGGAAAAAAAATTTCAGGGTAAGGATGTCAGACAGTGGAGCAGTTTGCCCAGAAAGGTTGTGGAGGTTTTCAACACCTCTCTTGATAAAGCCCAGAGCATCCTCATGACTGCCCATGGTTTGAGCGGGAGATTGAACTAGATACCTCCACAGCTCTCTTCCAACCTGAATTATCCTGTGGTCCTATGAACTCACAACTTTGACATTTAATACTAAAGGAAACTTCAGCATTAAGTTACCAAGAAACAAATCATCTTTTACACTGGCTGTGATAAAGACCCAGAAAATTCAATGGGAGTTTTCTGTGTACATCTGACTGGAGAGCTTAAAAGTCCTCTGTCCAGAAGTCAAGTACAGAACATTTTTCACACACTGAAGGTACTTTGACCTTTTGCTCTATGCTTTCCTACTAGCAAATATATTACTGAAAAAAAAAAAAAATGCACTAACAGTCTTTTAGACCTTGCTCTGTAAACATGCTCCTCGAAACTGCAGATCAGTGACTTGTAGAAGGATCAGCCAGATCTGCTTCCTAACCTCTGAATGACTAAAATCCATACAGTGCTTGGGAGAGCTTCAGGGTGTAAATAACCTCCATGGAGATACAACACTGAACAAACTAGTGAATAGCTCTCCTGCCCTGGACATCCTGCTGTATTCCTACTAGTATTAGAAGAGGTGTGCACTTGCTCCAGAAGGGAAAAAGTTGAACATCTTAAAAAAATGTTTGTGTGTAAATCATAATACCACATGTGGGCCATGCAACTGCTACTCCATTCTGATTCTTCTTCCTGAAATCAATAGTTTTTCTATGAGAAGGAATAGTCTGAAGTTTGACCAAAACAGATGCCCGTATTTCTTCTCAGGGGAGGGAGAGGAAGGGCAAGGGTATGGACAGATGATATACCAATATAATTCCTATAAACTTTTCTAATTATTTTTCCCACTTGAGCATTTGAACTTGTTAATAAAGCATTTGGGGCTCTACAGTAACATAGTTTCTTTTTAAAAAACTCAAGGCTTATTTTATTTTATGACCTCAAAGTTTTAAGCAAATAAGTCTGAATAATCACTAACTTGATTTAGAAGCCACACAAGCCTTACAGATAGCACCTGCCCTACATACAGGGGCCTTTTTCTGGTTGTTTTTTTTTTAAGCTGTCACATCTGGGAAATACAATCACCACAGTTACCACAGGAACCACAGAAAGAGTGACCCCCCTCCTCCCCCCCCGACTCCAGCGTCTAATTCTCTTAAGAAGAGTCAGAGCTTTAGGCAATCTGTAATTCTTGCAGCATGTGTTATTTTTACCTGGTATCTCCATTTACTTCAGACCAAGACAGCATAAAACTTAAGATGACCCCAAATACAATACTCACCTTCTTATTGTACAGGGATGTACATAGTTCTTCCTTGAACTAGACCTACCAGAGGAAACACCACATAACACTAAAGGTACAAAAGAATAGTCTACAGGGCATTTTGATAGATTTTTCTTTCTTAAGTTCCCGTACAAAAGCACTGCTAAAGTTCTGTTGACACCTTATTTAAGTAAAGTTCCACTTAAATGCTTGCATCCATCAGGGACATTAAAAATAGCAAGAAGCATCAAAACTAAACAGAGGCCAGCAATAAAACTATTTTATCAAGGGAGTATTTTCCTAAAAAACTTACAACTACAATTTTTAAGATGATGGCATTTCTTCTTCAAATACAGTTGTCAAATAATGAAAACAATACCTTTGAACACTAAGCGGCATATCCATAAGGCAACTATCTATATGGATAGTTTAATCAATTTAATCAAACTCTTGAGATGGTAGGAGAAAACCAAAGAGTTAAAGTGATGCCAAAAATCTGGTAAATATTTCAGCAATTGCTTGCTAGACAGAGATTAAAGAAAAATCAAGAATTTTAGAAATTCTTTTTAAATTTAATATAGAAGATTTGAAGGCATATATTGTGAAGTATCTATTTTAAATCATAGAATAGAATCATAGAATCATCTAGGTTGGAAAAGACCTTTAAGATCATCACATCCAACTGTTAACCTAGCACTGTCATCCCACCACTAAACCATATCCCTAAGCACCTCATCTATCCTTCTTTTAAATACCTCCAGGGATGGGGAATCAACCACCTCCCTGGGCAGCCCATTCCAGAGCCTGGCAACCCTTTCAGTGAAGAAATTTTTCCTAATGTCTAGCCTAAACCTGCCCTGGTGCAACTTCAGACCATTCCCCCTCGTCCTATCGTCTGTTACCAGGGAGAAGAGGTCGACCCCCACCTCGCTACAGCCTCCTGTCAGGCAGGT